>NC_056731.1:994178657-994288657 GCF_019279795.1 Protopterus annectens | reverse complement strand
TTAAAGCAATATAATCAGACTCAGTTGCAATGATAGTTATGATACTATGATTCAAATCTTTGTATGACCACATACACTGTAGGAATGGATTGTTAAAATGTTCTAGGTCACTCTATTCTGTTCAGTTAGTATTACTAGACCAACACATGGTCCCCCCTTTTTTTCTCCTTCCTTTCTTCTTTCCATTCATGACTACCAGTCTACTTGAACATATAAAGGTATAAAAAGGGAAGGGGGAAGGGGAAATAAGTAAACTGGTATAACTACTGTATTGCTATAGTTATAAACACAAGAGACTATAATACAGGTATAAACTATATAGGTATTAGAAGCTTATGCCGATAAAGCAACTAGGTTAATTGGTGAAACTGACTCCTTATGTTCCAGTACTTAGTAGTGGTTTACACAATATTACATAAGAATCCACTGTGATTGCCTGATGGACTTTTTATGTTCATATTTGTTTGAGTTACCTAGAAATGCTTTACTGTTTGTATATATTACATTTAAAGCAGAAGCTATTTATGTATGTTTTTGGTGTGTGAAATGGTGTTAAAAGGTGGTTTAGTTAATTTATTAACTGAACCTGGAACTTTAGGTTCCATGTATGCATGTTTTCTTAGTTATTGGTTTCAGAATTTGTTTCTAAAGATTTTTGACTCATCCATGATACATAACTTCATGAATTACTTCAAGTCATTATACTTGGAAGGTATTATTGATGCTCTAAATATAACTTTAACAAATGATGCTATATAAATGTTTATCATTAAATATTAATGGCTTAAATAAAAATGTCAAAAGAGCTGGTTTAATTAAATTCATTAAAATGCACAGAGCTCAGATAATCTTCTTGCAGGAAACCCAATTGCTGGAGAAGGATTTGCAAAAATTATCATTTAATGGTTTTACAGTTCTTATGGATTCCTGCTTTAAAGCCAAAAGGAGAGGTACTCTTATACTATGGAATAATACTTATATACTACCTAAGCTTTTAAACACCTTTTCAGATAAAGACGGAATGTTAAGCTTAGTAGTGCTAGAAGTTAATAAGAAATGCTTCACACTGGTAAACGCATATTGGATTCCTGGTCTAGGAACTAAATATGTGAAGAAATACTTGGATCTCATTACTTTACATGCAAAGGGAGAAATTATTCTGGCGGGTGATTTCAATTGCTTGTTATCAGGTGAAGACACCTCTAAAAATAGTAAGGTTAAACTAACGACACAAGTTAAAAAGGTAAACAGCTTTATAGCCTCAACAAATTTTAGAGACATACATAATTTAAGAGTTCAAAATTCACTTCAATACACTCATTATTCTTTCTGATTTGGCACACAAACTAATATTGATAAGATTTTTGTGTCTAACACAATAAAATAGTATCGGTCAATCAATGACATGCAATCACCACTAGATTTAGACAATGTAATAGATACATTTCTACAAGAAAATATCAAGACTAAACTATCAAAACAACAAAATAGTACCCTAAATAAACAAATAACCTTAGCAGAAGTCAAAGAACAAGTTAAAAATCGGAAGGATAACAAAGCCCCAGGGTTAGATGGGATAATCCCAGAAATATATAAAAGTCTTCCAGAGCACACAATAAAGTTATTATTAAACACATTCTCCATGGTTAAAAAAGACTTAATTTTCCCTCCCTCGTGGAAGTACTCAATAATTTCCCCCATTCTAAAACAAGGTAAGGACCCCCAACTATGTGCAGCCTATACACCCATATCATTGTTAAACATCGATTATAAAATTTTCATGTCTATCCTGGCCAAAAGACTAAAGAATATATTACCCAATCTAATATACTTTGATCAAACTGGCTTTATCTTACATAGAAAAGTGCATGACAATATTATTAAGCTACTATCTCTAATAGGCATTGCAAACAAAACCAAGAAACAATTAACTGTTATTAGTCTGGATATTGATAAGGCATTCAATTCCCTTAGTTGGTCATACTTACAAAAACATCTTTAAAGAATTTAACTTTACTTCAGATTTCACTAAACTGATATTAAATAATTATAGTGATTCTAAAGCATTTGTTAAGATTGGTTCATGTCTATCATCTCCAGTAAAAAATTCACAAGGGAACTAGACAAGGTTTCCCTCTATCCCCATTATTTTTCGCTTTATCAGTGGAACATTTGCTTCATTTATTAGAAACAACCCAAATATCAAAGGATTTCAAGTTAATGAGGGATACTGTCCAAAACTTTTTTGCTGACAATATTCTACTAACATCCAGTGACATAGAAGGCTCTTTACAACATATCATAAATGCCACAACTCTATTGGGAAAATTCTTAGGGGTCAATTTTAATCAAAATAAAACCAAAACACTTTTAATCAATAAGAAAATAAATAGCAATTTGCAAAAATACAATACATTTAACTGGGAAAATGATAAGATAGATTATCTAGGAATAAGTATTAAGAATAAGTGGAATGAGACTATTAAATTTAACTTCACTACACTGATAGCTATAATCAGTCAACTGACTAAAAAGTAGAACAAAATGTTTTTCACCATGGAAGACAGACTTGCATTAATAAAAATGATTATTTTGCCCAAGATTTTATTTTATATACAGTCATTGATTTTACCTCCTCCTAAGAAATTTTTTAAACAAATAGATTCCCTATTACTAACTTTTCTATGGTTCCCAAAGAAGCCAAGACTAGCCTATAAATGGCATGTTAGAGCCTGGGACAGTAATGGGATTGGTTTTCCCAACATAGAATTATATCTGTTATTATTAACACAATACTACTCTGGATTTCATCCATATACATGTCTAGCTGGAAACAACTACATGAAATACATATAACCTCTTCTGAGAACTCAGAAATCCAGTTTAAGGAAACATTTGGAATTAACAAAATATTTTGGTTACTCCATGAATATTGCCTATATAATACGAAATTTAGCCACTTCTCACATGGTATAAACCAAATATTTTATATTTTCAAAAATATAATTGACAACAATTATAGTTTAAAGAACACCTTTTTCATTACATTTCCTATAGCTTATACACCAGATTGCCTAGATACCTTCGATATCAATAAGATGTGGAATCTTAAAGAGAATAATCTAAAGTTTTGGCATCAGTTTATAGACAATAACATCCAACCAATGAACTTTCTCTTAGCCAAATGTCATGTCTGTCAAGATAACTGGCTCTGTATTCAATCTTTAAGACAGTTTTTTGAAAAGTTGAGAGTTTGTTGAGAGTGTCAATAAAATAATAATCCACAGAAAAGCAAATGCAGGCCAAAGACTCCACAAAGAAGGAACGATAAATCCACTTTATTTATATAGCAGTAAAAGATTAGCGCTTTTATCTCTGAAACAAATTAGGAACTTCATCAGAGTGTCAATAAATCTGGAAACTGATATTATACTAAGATTGATATAACTATTCATATGGTGTAGCTCGATGAACATTGAACGTAAATTAAGCATATCACCTGTATATAAAATCCTATGAGAAAACGTGATTACTTTTGACCAAGCTTTTTGGAATTACTGCATAAAGATTAATGGTGAACCTTTATCTAAAGATAATAAGAAACAGTTATTAAATTTAATAAAAAACACTTCATCATCTTTATATTGGAGACTATATACCTGGAGATTTATTCATAGAAGCTTTTACACTCCACACAGAATTGACCTTATAACCAAGAGTAATGAAAGCAAATGCTGGAGGTATGGTGATATTCTTGAAGCCAACTGGGTTCATATGTTCATCAAATGTAGAACTCTCACACAATACTGGAGTGATTTTAGACATTTCACAAAAGCCCTGTGGTCTGATAACTGTCAAATTACTAGCTCTTTGATATTATTCAATGTTCCTACCCCAAGTGTAATTCCTAGACATCAGTTACCTATTCTTTGGTTAATTCTAGCTATTGCTCAAAAAATAATTACATTGAACTAGAAAAATAAGCAAAATCTTTTCTTTACTGAGTTTATTTCAATAGCAAAATCTTTATGTAAAAAAGAAATGTAAACTATTTATCAGAGATCCTCAAATGTAACAAAAATTGGAAAGATTGCTAGATAAATACTGATTACCTTTCTTGGATAAAACAAATGTTTATCATGGATGTTTGTATATAGTGTAAATAGTTATTATGTTTTATATTGTTTATTTTTAATACTTGGTGGTGGTGCTGCGGTAGCATTGTCGCCTCATAGTAAGACGCAGTCCGGTTCAGTTCTCAGCTAGAGCATCTTCTGTGTGGAGACGTGTGTGAATGGGTGTACCTTCGTTGAAGGTTGTGCATCAGACCTGGCAAGTCAGTACATAAAAATCTACTGCCAATCATTAGTGGACTGGAGTTCAGCTGTGGCGACCCCTAACCGGGAAAAGCCGAAGGACGCAACAACATTTTTAATACTTTATGTCCATGTTTATTAACAAAATTTAATAAAATTTTTTGGAAAAAAAAATAAATAATAAACTAAAAATATCAGCATAGGCAGAAAAACTTAGAAGATGCAGAGATAACTATAAAGTAAAAGTAAAAAATAAGCAATTTATTGATGACCCAAAAAAAGTTTTATAGAGAACTAGGAAACAAGGTAAAAGGAATTGAAAGACCACCAAAAAAGAAGAAATAAATGCATTTTGGAGAAATATTTATAAAGACCCTGTGAAACATAACAAATATGCTAAATGGATAGAAGAAGTAAAAGAAAGAATAAGAAGTTCAAATGTACAGGATACGAAATGGGATGAAGTAATGTCCAGAGAGATTGAAACAAATTTAAGAAAACCCTCTAATTGGAAAACCCCAGGCCCATGCAGTACTTAACTTCTGACTAAAAGTATTAACATCTTTGCACAAAGATTTAGCTATGAATAAGAACTATTTATGTGTGCATCCCAAACAGACACCAACCTGGCTAACAACAGGAAAAGCATTGCTCCTCCCTAAGAGTAAACCTGTAAGCTATTCTAAAAGCTATAGACCAATAACCTGCCTTCTAGCAACATATAAACTATGCACTGGAATTGATGCTGACAGAGTTTATAGTCATTTAGAAGATAACTCAATTATGGTAATAAAACAAAATGGTAATAAAAGAAAATCATATGGAGCAAAGGATCATTTGTTGTTAAGTAAAGTCATAGTGTTGAACTGTAAAAAGGGGAAGAATTTAAGTATGACATGGATAGACTACAAAAAAACATTCAACAATATCCCACATTCATGTATAAAAGAGTGTTTAAAAATGTATAAGATAAACCCTACACTGATAAATTACATCACAGCAACCATGAAACTGTGGCAAATCACTTTGCAGTTAAGCCATGATAAGGACAAATTATTATTCCAGGGATAAAAATTCAAAGGGGGATATTACAGGGTGACTCTCTGTCACCACTGCTTTTTTGCCTTGCCCTTAACCCATTAAGCTTTCTGCTTAACAGATTAGGTCATGGGTATAATCTGACTCCCAGAAAGCAGCAAAGTGTAAAGACTTCTTGTCTTCTCTTTATAGATGATTTAAAACTGTATAGTTCATCAGATGAGGAACTAAAAGCAGAACTGCAAATAGTCAAAACTTTTTCAGATGACATAAGAATGTCATTTGGTCTTGATAAAAATGCAAAAGCAACCTTTAAAGCAGAAAAGCTGTAGCACCAAGAAAACATCAGTTTGGGACAAACACGTGATATAAAAGAACTTTAGCAAGAAGGAGTGTATAAATATTTGGGAAATGATGAAGGTTCAACAATAAAACATGAACAAATGGTAATAAAACTCAATAAGGAATATTATAGAAAACTTAAACTAATCCTGAAAACAGTGTTGACATCTAGGAACAAAGTTTAAGCTATAAACCAATTTACTCTTCCTGCCCTAACTTACAGTTTTGTAATGACTGACTGGCCCCAAAAGATGTTGCATAGATTAGACAGGAAAACAAGAAGGATGCTTCATACGCATCAAATGATTTATAAAAATCAGTGCATACCAAGGTTATATATTCCCCATTCCGAAGGAAGTGTGGGCCTCCTTGAAATTGATTACCTATATAGATCTGCAATCATGGGACTGCATATATATCTGCTGACCTCACAAAACCCAAACATAGTGAAAGTTTTGAAACATGAGGAGAATAAATCTAAGATGAATTCCCTGCTTAGTCTAGCAGAAGCATATCGACATCAAGTGGAAATGGAAATCCAACCAGAAGTTGATAAAAATCAGGCAGCAACTGAATGTGCCATAAAAAAAGAAAGAATATAAGGAGAAGGATCAGATGAGAAGGCAAGAAATGTGGAAAATGCATAAATATAGTTGTAAGTATAGAAAACTCCTGGAACAATCTCATGTTGATCAGGATCAAATTCAGGAATGGTTAAGGAGAGGTGAATTCAAACCAAAAGATGAAAGGTTAATATTGGCGACCCAAGATAGTGGACTACGTACACGCTGGTTTACAAAGTCCATTGAACATGTGGGAGAAACAGATAAATGTAGGTTTTGTAAAACAGAATTGGAAACAGTTGCGCACCTTGTTGCTGGTTGTGACATACTAATGGCAAAAGGACTGTATACTGAAAGGTATAATAATGTGGCAAGACTGTTGCACTGGGGACTGTGCAAACATTATAATATTGAAGTAGCTGAAAAACACTGGAAACATGAGCGTCAAAGCATCATAGAAAATGATGAAGTCTATATCACATGGGCTCACCCATTACCAGCAGTCCAAAAGACAGATGTGAGAAAACTAGATAGAGTGGTCCATGAAAAGAAGACAAAAGTAGCATTGATCATTGAAATTGCTACACCCAGTGACTACAGTATCTTGCGTACAGAGAAATAGAAAATCATAAAATATCAGAATTTGCAAGCAGAAATGAGAGCAATGTGGAAGAAAGATACCCAGACAGTTCCAATAGTAATAGGATCAATGGGTCTTGTAAAAAAGGCTCTACAATCATATTTAGATATGTTACCAATGCATGTAACTCCATACAAATTGTAAAAGGTGTCATTACTGGGCACATTGTGGGTGCTGCGAAGAGCATTTCTGGCTAACATCAAAGACTGAAACAATACTTATTTCATGAACTTTAATCATACTTTGACTTAGGAATGGAGTTCATTCCTGTCATGGTATTAAAAACCCAAAAGACTTGGAGAAATTAAAAGAGTGTGACCTCATAAATAAAGATGTAGGTAACCTCCAAACCCTGGATCCTATGCAATTTAGC
This sequence comes from Protopterus annectens, assembly GCF_019279795.1. Lineage (NCBI taxonomy): Eukaryota > Metazoa > Chordata > Ceratodontiformes > Protopteridae > Protopterus > Protopterus annectens. The sequence continues at coordinate 994,281,385 of NC_056731.1, read as the reverse complement.
TTTGTCAAGGGCATATCCTGGCTGGTAAATCTTGTGGAGTTTTTTGAAAATGTGACCAGGGCCATTGATGAGGGCAAATCTGAGCACACTGCATACCTCAACTTGGCAAAGGCTTTCAACACAATCCCACACTCAGGCATTATTGATAAACTTAGCAATCTGAATGTAAACCCCTTCATTGTAAGATGGGTTGCTAACTGGCTCATGAGCCATTCACACACTATCAAAGTGGGTGACTCCACATCAACCAGCAGACTTGTTACCAGTGTGGTACCACAGGGGTCAGTGCTGTGCCCCCTACTGTTTGGTATATACTTCTCAGAAGTTCAGGTCAAAACTAAGGGGTCGTGGCTGACCAAGTTAGCAGATGACTGCAAACTGGGTGCAATTAATGAATCCCCAGTTGATGTCAGTATACTCTAGGTGGGTCTTACACAGACCAATGACTGGTGTATTAGTCATGGACTTAAACTGAATGCAAAGAAATGCATCATCATTCCCTTTTGCACAAACAATATCCCTTCAGACTATCAAATCAACAACAATACCCTTAGTACCCATGAAGTGGTAAGGGACTTGGGTTCACAAGTTGACCATGACCTTAACTTCGACCACCATGAGTCTACTGTAGAAAGGAAGGCTTTCTACATAGGACACTTGATTAGTAAAGGCATCATCTTGAGACCAAAAGAGGTTAAACCCCCCTATACTAGGCACTAGTCTGGACCATAATTGAGTATAGCAACCCTTTTGCATGTGCTGTGCAAAGCACCTTCAGTAATTGGAGAGACCTCAGAGGTTTCTAACAAAGAAGGTTAAGGGACTCCAGCACGTGCCATACACAGACTGACTAAAGTCCCTGTCACTTTACTCTGTATCATATAGACTTCTTAGGAGAGAGCAATCTCAGACCCAAACCTAATGAACTTGCTACATATCTGTAAATCAAATGGGACAAGGGCCACCCAATTCCATGTATCTAAATATGGCCTGCGACTTAAATAGCACATGCTGGAGGGACAAATTTATTTCCCAGTGACAGCCGCATCTTGGTTACCTATTCATGTGAAACAGAGCACCTCTATGACACTGTTCAAAAGGAACCTGAACAAGTGGATGGAGCACAGTAAATTCTTACCAAGAATAGTTCCCACAACCCTCCTGGACATGGGCAGTCATTACTAAATGCAATCTTGGGTATTAACTAACATTACTATGGCATTACATTGGAATGAAACGGCTAGAGTAGAAATGACCTTTGGATCGATAGCCTAGTAATCTCCTATGATCTTATGTCATGACATACATTTAAGTTTCAGGTTCTATATTCTTCAGAAAATGCATGCTAACACACATCCTTTTATTCTAGCAGCTTTCTAATTTTATAAGAGCAATATTTAAAATCTGTCCCTATTTTTGGGCCTTTGTCCACCCATTATGTCAGGCTTTGTCCAGATTTCCTATGTTAAAAGCTTGAGATATATGTTCATGAAATATTCACTTGACTGTTCCATTGTCAGAATTTTGAGTTGAAGTATATAGTTTGTCTGCCTGTTTATAGTTGACAAGTTACATGTCCACATAGAGAATAACAAACTATAAAAGTACCAGCCAGCTTTTTTTTTTTTGTGAAAAAAGAATTGTACTTTATCAAGTCAACAACAGCTTTCAGAACACTGTAGCAAGAAACCTTAACACACACACACACACACACACACACACACACACACACACACACACACACACACACACACACACACACACGTAAACATACATACCATGAATTAGCGCCACCACCACCACTTCAAGTGCTGAGCAAAAAGAAAAGGATATCTGCGAAACTGCAGGATGCCAGTTGGGTGGCTTCCTGTAGAAGTACCTTTCTAATGACACACCAACCAACCAGCATAAACCCCCCCACACACACACTCCAGCCAGTCAGGTTTCATTTCAGATCTAATTATATCTTGACACCCGCAACACTGAATGTTATTTTTCCAAAATGAAAATAACAAATAGTAAAAATCCAGAAGGGCCAGTTTTTGTCAGGGCAAGTAAACACTTGCCCAAAATTTAACATAACCACACTGGACTACGTAAAACCCACCTAGGTGGGGGGCCATGCCTCCCACACACCCCTATGTGGGGGGAAGCATCTCCACAACCCCCCAACTGTATATATATATATATATATATATATATATATATATATATATATATATATATATATATATATATATCTATCAACTCTGGGATCATACTACAGTGGAGAAAATGGCATTTCCCCATGGTGGACAAGTGTTTACTTGCCCTGGGAAGAATCGGCTCTTTGGGATTTTCAGTATTATTTATTTTCATCTTGGTAAAATAAAGTTCAGTGTTGTGGGTGTTGCGATTTAAAAGTAGATCCCTTGTTTCTACTCCTTGCCCCCAGCCCTTCTTCATCTCATTTTAGTAGTAAAAAAATGGAAAAAGTGAAAAACATCTTCTTTCTTTTAAATTAGAACTAACTGCTAGTTGCTACAGTTTATACCCAGTATGGAACACTAAAGAAGTCAAGTTTCAGTAAAAAAAAAAAAAAAAAAAAATCTGTTCTCTTTTAAACCATAGCTGTAACAAATGTAGCAAGCAGTTGCTACAGTTTATACCCTACATGGAGCACTACAGCTTCAGGTTTCAATTAAAATAAAAAACATTTTTTTTTTACTTTTAGACTTTAGCAAAATGCTTGCTACAATACAGCAAGAGGTTGCTCATTGTACACCACATATGGAGCTATAAGTGCAGAAATGTTAAAACAAGCTCTGAACATATATTTCCTTTAGATGCTCGAAAGTGTTGAATGCTTCCAGCAGACAATGGTGTCATCTCTTTTGTCAGATCTGTAAGAGGGCATGCTATTGATGCAAAATGGGGTACAAATTTTTAGTAGTATCCAGCTATCTCCAAAAATGCCCTGTCTTGCTTCTAGGTGCATGGAGTAGGCCCGTTTCTCACTGCTTCTAGTTTTTCTTTCTGGGGTGTAATACTTTCCTTATCTATTATATTTTATCTCTATTATGCCTAATTTTACTCTTAAAGGCATTAACTGTTAACTTAGCTTGTCCCAGGGTGTCAAGTACAGCCTGTTCCTTGGCTAGATGGAAGTCCAGATCCCCCCCCCCCCCCCCCCCAGTTTCAGCTGTTAGAGGGATTTGCCAGTATCTCTTTGTTAAATCTAATGTTGTCCTGGACTTTGCATTCTCCAGCTTTTCTGATAATTAGCTAACATTAGATTTAGAGAAGTTGTCAAGTTTTGGGATGCTGTTCACCTTGCTAAAGTCATTAAAAACCTGATTGTTCCATCAGGCTTTGGGACTGTCACTGTGGCATTGTTCTATTTACTTTTTGACTTCTTTATTTTTATACTTCCCCTTACACAGCCTTTCACTTTGTGACTGGATTCTGCAGGAATGGTCTCATTATGATGTCGAATCAGTATTTTTCTACCAGATAGCTGTGAAAATGCTTTCTTGTTTCTTAACAGAAACTTTCGTATCCTCTGTTTTTGTTCTTATTGTGAAACCTACCTTCACTGCATGCACACAGATCAGTTTTCTTTCTAATCCGGTTCTGCCATTAAGCTAGCTACAGAGCCATGCACTTCTTTCCATGGTTTCAGAATGATTATAAGATCTATCGGATCTGGCCTTCACTTGACAGTCTGTCTAACCTCTTGCTTTCTGTCATTCTACTATGTCAAATGGACCCTGCAATTTAGCAAAAAAAAAATGTTTTTTTTGTGGAGGGAACTAAAATTAGCAATGGTCCCTCGTTTGAATTTTCTGTGTCCTTGGATTTCTGTTATGTACCCTTTATTGTGTGGTCCCAGCTCTTTCCATGCGTTGACATATGATGGGTATTGCTTCTATCAGCCTGTCGTAAAAGTTAGCATTTTTTTGACCCTTTAAAATGTCTTGCTTCTTTTTTTCAGAAGTTTCTCTGACAGTATCTAACAGCCTGTTAGGGTGCCTACCATATAATAACTCAAAAAAGTGAAACCAGTTGAAGGCTGTGTTCATTCTTTAATGACAAACAGGAGGAATTGTGTTAACTGGTCCCAGTTTTTATAATTTTCCACAATAACTTTTTCTCACTATGGATATTAATATTTTGTTAAAGACTCCACTAACCCATCTTCCTGGGAGTGGCACTCTGAGGTTTTTAATTGTTTAATGTTAAAGCAGTCACAGAGCTGATGCATTACTCCGGATGCAAATTGAATCCTCTAGTCAGAAAGTATTTCCCCAAGTATCCCTAATCTGGAAATAATAACACTAATTCCATAGTTATAGATGCAACACTAGTTGAAAATGACCAAAATACATTTAAATGGCAGCTCTGTAATGGGCATTGGAATCAAAGGATTTTAAAAATCTAGCTGAGGTTCTATCTTCCAGTACTTGGTGTATCTACTATAAAAGACCTCAATATCCTTCTTTATTCCACGCCAGTAAAGCCTTACCAGGATCTGTGCTTTATTCTTGACCATTCTTAGGTCTTCTCCTAGTACATGAGCGTGTGCTAGTCTCAGTTCTCTGAAAGAATCGGCATGAGTAATTGACATAGTACTTCCTTTCTGTCCTGACACCCTGTACGAAATGTCATTTACTAATTCAAAGTAAGGGGTAGAATGGGAACTTTTTGTTTAACTTTCTTCCCCTGTAACCCTATTTTCCCTTGCTCTACTGACAGTGTTACATTCTCACTATGCCTTTTTAAAGTGTGCCTGGCTTATCTGAAGTAAATCAACTCTGGATTTTGTCAGGGTATTCCTGTTATGAGATAGAAGGCATTGACTTCTATCCTATCAATATCAGTACTGAGGTCTTCTGGAGTCTCACTGTCTAATTTCTCTGCTCTGAAAGGCAATGTCATACCAATATGATTTGTTGTCAGTTGATATCTTTACTTTTTTCTTTTTTACTGATCTTTTCCTTTATGAACGTGATGCATAGACCCTCTTCCTTCTGTTCAGGATTCCTGCATTCTGAGCACAGGAATATCATTAGGGCTCTGTTCAAGGTTACCTTGTTTCTCAGTACACACTACACTCAAAAAGACTGTAAAATATCTGCTTTCTACACCAGAAACAATATAGTGTGAAAGTGAATATAGTGATACAATAATTCCCACACTCATGAGGTTCTTACTTCAATATGCTGCATGAACCTACCTCTAATTGTATGAGTTTCTTTACAGTATTATTAATCAAAGTTTGCTGTAAATATACTATTGTATAAAAATGTCTGTAGTCATTTTTACAGTAAAATATACTTGTCCATAGATCTTTGTGTATTTGAGCCTATTTCACTAGATTGTCTCCACTAGTATGACAACATGGACAGTGTTGGCTAGCAATATATAAATACTATGCAATGACATTAACTTTGTGATATAGCTTTACTTGTTGAAATTGAAAATTAAGATTCATAGACTTCAGCTTTCTAGTCAAAAGACTTAGGAATTGTTCAAAACTCTGCTTGTGTAGATAATCAATTGAAAGCCTCAACACCTCTTGGTCTTATACAGTTTTTGATTATAAAACAGTCTAATGCTTTAATTTTCCTGGGAACATAAAAATGTCATATTTCCTAATAAAGACAACAGATCAAAAATATACAGGAAATTCCCATTACTCCATCAAGCTCATTAAACATTTAGCATACCAGCTATTCCCATCTTTTCTGTTTCATCCCACTTTGCAACATTGCTCTCTAGACCACAGTCTGTCCCTGACAACCCAGCTTGTCTGTTGAGGAACAAGGTATTTATTTACCTTCCTTCAAACATTTTACTCTCAAGGTAACCTGAGGCCTACTGACTTCCACCTGATGATGCATTGATTTCTGTTACCCCCCCCCCCAAAAAAAAATTTTTTTCCATGATGCAAGTACTAGTGAAAAATAAGTCTACTCTTAAAGTGACCGGTGCAAACAAGATTCCCAGCTACAAGGGCTTTTTACAGGCCTCAGCCCTGCATCAGATGAAGCTATCTTTACAAAAATGAATGATTCATATAACACACCCTGCAAATTTCTGAACTCCAGCAAAAAAACAGATGAAATAGAAGCAGGTCTATCTAGAAAATAGGAGACATATAATCAGTCTCAGGGAGATTGATGTGCATGAAGGAAAGGATAGCAGTAGGTCCTTTACAAATCATTAGACCTACAAACCAAAGCAGTTTCTTTTATGACCAGCTACTCTTTCTCCTACATCTTAAACAACACTTGCTGCAGCCAATGACTTCCAATAGCATCTGATTTCTCCAGTGACTAAAACAACCAAGTGGTGAACATTGCTGACCTCTAGACACTAGATCCCCTTGTTTGTTTAACCTGGTGATTTTTTAGTACTTTGTGACTTTTCTAACAAGTGCTCCTCGATTTATTTATAGGTACAGAGTCGAACTAGACCTGGTCATTATCAACATGGGAAATCGATGCTCCACACCTATGGTCACCCCCTTATTGGTCAGGTCAGACCATAAGCTAATCACCCTTGACATCCACATCCCACCCCCACCCCCCAGTAAGGAAACCTCCATAAAAAACTTCTCCAAAACCATCTTCATGCTACTCAAGTCAGACGTGACAAATTTCATGACACCCATGCAGACAGGAACTGAAAGTTCGACTGCTGAGTCCTACACTAAGGCAATGTATGAGCACATCCACTCATGCATGAATCGTGCCATCCCAAATAGAACCAAGATGCTTTCCTCCAAAAAAAGGAAGCCAATCTGGTGGTCCCCTGCCATAAACAAACTTTACAACAAAAGGAAGAAACTGTTGCAGAAAAGAGGAAAATCCCAGGATGCAAAAAACTCCCTTACAGCCTCAGTAAGAAGCTGAGATCTCTCATAAAATCCTCCAAAGCTAGTTACAAAAATAAAATTGCCAAAGATTCCAAAGACAACCACAAGGCATTCTATAACTATGTCAAGAATCTAAATGGCAATGCTCAGATCTGCTCTGAGCTACAACAGCATGGCATTAAATATACTGATTCCAAGGATATTGTCAATATCCTGGAAGATCGATTCAGTGCCAACTTCACCCCCCCTCTCACCCCCTTAACAGCCCATCTCAATACCGGAAGATTGCCAAATTCCAATAATAATGGCCACACAGGTAAAAAAACACACTCTCCAAAGCTAAGAATACAGCATCCATGGGACCAGATGACATCCCAGGCTGTGTGCTACATGAACTACAAAATGAACTAGCACCTCACCTAAGTGTCATGTTTAATCATACCCACACCTCAGGCTTCATGCCCACTGAGTGGTGCACAGCTATAGTTATCCCACTCCACAAGGGGGAATCCATCTTTGATCCCGGGAACTACTTCCCCATCAGTCTGACGAGCCTGATCTGCAAGGCCATGGAATGTATTATCATGGAACTTATAAACAAAGACATTGGCAACCTTCAAACACTGGACCCCACCCAGTTTATGTTCGTGAAGGGCCGATCTTGTCTTCTGAACCTGATTGACTTCTTTGAATCAGTCTCCAGAGCCATGGATGAGGGTAAGGTGGTCCACACAGCTTATCTGGACCTTGCCAAGGCCTTTGACACCGTCCCCCACTCTGGAATCATAGATAAACTTACTAAGCTGGGCATTAATCCCTACATCACTCACTGGGTTGCCAACTGGCTTACTGACAGAACCCACACTGTAAAAGTAGCTGACTCCAAATTCAGCTCTAGACAAATGACAAGTGGAGTACCCCAGAGTTCAGTCCTGGGACTGCTCTTGTTTGGCATCTACTTCTCTGAAGTACAGGCCAACACTAGTGGACTCTGGCTACCAAAGTTTGCAGATGACTGAAAACTAGAAGCTATTATTGAATCCCCAAATGATGTGGATACTCTACAAAAGGGCCTTACAGAAACAGATGCTTGGTGCCAGAACCATGGGCCCAAGCTCAATGCCAAGAAATGTATAGTTATCCCCTTTGGGAAAAAACTTGTACCTGTGAGTTACCACATAGGTGGCAGTACACTAAACACCGAAAGTGTGATACGAGACTTAGGACACAGGTGGACAGTGGTCTCACCTTTGATAGCCACATTGCCACAACAGTCAGGAAATCCTTCTATGTGCCACACCTCATCACTAAGGGCTTTTCATCCAGAAAAAAGGAGGTCATTGTCCCACTGTACTCATCCCTCATTAGACCCATTATAGAATACAACGACCCATTTGGTATGTACCTCTCAAGACATCAGCAACAACTGGAAAGGCCGCAGAAATACATCATGAAAAGAATCACAGGCATAAAGCAGATGCCCTGTGCTGACCGCCTTAAAAAACACCTATACTCTTTCGCATATTGTCTACTCAGAGGTGATCTCTGCTTAACATACAAGGCCATGTCAAACCCAGAGCTGTTGGACACGCTCCACTTAAAGAAATCCCAATCCTTCAGAACCACACGCTCCAGGGATCTAAACCTTGTCATCACAATAAACAAAACATGCCAGAGGGATAGGTTCCTGACCCAGAGACTCCTCAGACTCTGGAATAGACTGCCCATACATGTCAAGCAGAGCGCCTCTTTGGCCCTCTTCAAAAGGAACCTTGGCGATTGGATGGAAGAAAGGAAATTCACCCCAGGGATCACGTCAGTCACCCTGCTAGACAAGGGTTTAGGGAAGTAAATAGTGTGAGAAGAAATAGCCAGGGAATTGTTATGGCTAGGCTTGTATAGGCCCTAGGGCCGATAGCCTAGTACCATCTTATGAACCTATGAACCTATGAACTACTGCTCTTAAACTTATAGCAGCTCTCACTAATGACATCCCCTCTCAATCTCTTCTGTATTAGCTTGGTTAGACTGCATGATCCTGTTTGTCTGCCTTTAGCGTGTAGGGTGTTGATGAATCCATTTCCTATTTCTAGTCAGATGAAACAAGGGTGCGTGCTTTAAGCTAAAAATACCATACTCTGCTTGACGACAGTCTTGGCCCCAGTGCTCTCAATCTAAGCATAATTGTGCTCTATACACTTTCTGCCTGCCAAGCATTTCCTTTTGCCTATACTGAATGCAGTGGACTCGACGGACTGCCTTTTCATTCCTGTATATTTTGATTAATTCTGCACGGTGATTAATGGAATGCACTTGCTTGCTTACATCAGTGTCTAAGTGAATGTATTAGTCCCTAATCAAATTATGAGGTTACTTTATATTATTTCTCCTTTATTACAATGTGCATGCACATATCATGACTTTAGTTTAATTCACGATTTGCCTCACTTCTTTAAAATTCTTAATGTCTCCCAAAAGTCACACTTTGATACTGCTCATTTGCTGTTGAATGTTGTTACACTGCCACCTTGTGGGACTTCATGTAAGTACACTTATTTATGGTTAACTTGTTAGATGGGGTTGTTCATGCTGGATTATAACACCGTTCTCATACATTTGGGAGGGTTAGTGTGATGTCATTTTTAAAAAGAATAACTTTCTGTTTTCATTCTGTAGCCACAATAGCAATGCATCAACAGCATGTTAAGTACTTCTGTTTCTGTATCAGATTTATCTGGTTTAACATGTTTGGTAGGTTTGTATTTTGATTGTTTTGTTGTTCCTACTCCTTGGTATATAAATTAATGGTCCTTTCATCTGGCTGATATTTTATGCTCTTGTGCATCATCTGCTGAATCCGGTGAGGAATATTTGTAGGAGGCTAAGGATTTCTAGTTCCTTCCCTCAGCTGTTGCTTCCCAGTATCACAACAATAGTTGCAATAAGAACTCTTCTTATAATGTTCATTTCAAAGGTATTTTTATACAAATGTTTTCCTACACTGCTGTGTCCCATCTCTGTGTCCTATGCTTCCCATGTGGGGACCAGCTTCTGCCAACATTAACTTCCTTTTTTAACTCTCCAGATACAAACATTTTATCTTGGAATAATACAGGTTTTATCACAGGTTTGAAACAAATGCCCTGCCTCTTAGTTTTTTCCTGAGCAAAAGACAAACAGGCATTCTTAAAACTTAAAAGGAACAAAGTTCTACTGTAGATCCAAGATGCAATACTTTTATTTATTTATTTGTTTGTTTGTTTGTTTGTTTGCAGAACACTGTACTATCTCCTTGCTGGATCACACTTTTCTTTTAGCTGATATGCTAGATTTAAACATTCCCTGACAATTTACTCCATGGAGATTTGATATTTTACTGCTAAGAGATAATCATGACAAGAAGTACATTAATGGAACTTTGGGAGGATACCCTTACCAATGATTTGACATTTTTCACAAAATGGGCACTCACTAAGGGTTTGGTAAAGAGAGCATCAGTGGCAGTGAGAATGTGAAATATAATATTAAAAAATAGCAAATTTTATGTTTACAAAAATTAAAATATCAAAATGTGAGAATTAATATAAAGACATCATAATAAGTTAGCAGGATGGTATTTTCAAGACTTAAAAAGGAATGTAAGGCCTTACAATTATATAGTCTTGCAACTGAGTTGGAAAGGCAGAAATATATATATTCATTTATTTATCCTTGGTTGACCAGCTTAGCCGCATTAGACTAGAAGCTTCTTTTCAAAGGAGACCTGAGTTGGTATTTATACTAAATGGGAAATTTGGCCCTTCTCTTTTGGATAGGTGCCACAGGATCTTTTATATTCACCTGAACTACCACCAACTCAAGCAGACGATGCTATGGTTTAACATCTCATCTGAAGGATGGCACACCCAGGGGTGCAGCACCCATTATGCTGCACTACAGTGTCAGTAATTGATCTGCTTGGTATGGGACTAGAACCTACAGCCTTCTACACTAAAGCTGAGTATGCTAACTGCTGCACCACTGCCATTACTGCCGCTAATAATATTTCTAGTGGGCCAAGGAAGTTACCTCTGGAAACTGTTTGCTAATAGCTTTAAAGAAGTAAGATGAAAAATGACAGTTTCTCACAATGGAGATGAAGAAGATACCCCCAATATGCTTTAAAAAATAACAATATTATGAATGCTTATCATGTAATCATTTTCAGACCGTTGGCCCAGGCTCTCCTGTTAACAGAAAATACGTTTTTGTAACGTCTTGAAATTTACCAGGCTGGTATGGCTGATTAAGAATTAATTCATCAGCCTGATAATATTGACAAGAGCAGAGGAAAATACCAGTAAACTCTATTTGAGTAAAGCACTAGGCTCTGATGCCTAACAGCTAGTTCATCCCTTTAAGCAAGATTTAGTTAAGAGAAGACAAAGAAGTTTTGACCTAATTAGATCTTGGTTTTAACATGATCCCGTTTTGTGGAAAGCAAAATAAAGATACTCTAGTTATTTCCTTTTGGCTAGATCTAAAAAGATTTTTACTCTCTAGAATGGCCCTTCTTTTGGAGTACCTTAAAATTCTGTGGTAGTAACTGCACATTTTTGTTCACATGTTATATATTATGTAATGGATTACTTGTTCATTTTATTACCAGTGTTTCCAGTTTGCCTTCCTTTCAACTGGAGAGGGTTACAAGACTAGGTTGCCAACTCTTATTCCTGCAGTTTACTTTATTGATTTATTCAAATTTGTTTACTGGAGTAGAGCACTAATCTCAACAGAACATTTTCAGCCTCAGTGCCGATGTACACAATAATAAAACAAAGTATAAAAATATAAAGCAGGCAATGTAGCTGAAGGGAAATCAATTCACAGAAGAAATGAAATACAGTTATGTAACATATCTGGAGGACTGTGCAAAAACAGATGAGCCACCATCTTTCATTACAGTGCAGGTATGTGTCATGTGTTATTACATTCATATTTGTTCTAAAATTATATAGAACAATGAAAAGACCTTAATAGTGTTTTGCATTTATATCAATTTAATTCAAAATTAGATAAGCTTTATGTTAAAACTATGTCCTTTAACAAGTATGTATGTATGTAATGCCAGTTGTTCGTCTTTTGGTATATATAACACTCCTTTGACATACTGGTTAATCCAGTGAATGTTTACTAAGTGATGATTTTATATTGTGCTGGTCACTGTAGTGCTATGTTATGATCATTTGCTCAGTACACCTCTATACACTGTCTTACTGTGATTCTCTATCAGTATACCTCCTACTAAATCTATTTTGAATTTGGATTCATAAAATTTCTTGCCATCTTTCTACTCTTATAATACCCTTTATTCTATTGCTCTGACTCACCATGGTCCTTCCTCCATCTGTAGGAATAAGTATTAATTTTATTCCCTCGATATAATATTACAGTTAAGTACATGTTTTTATTTCATTTCCTCTCCTTTCCTAGCCTGTGGTCACTGCATCCAGTACTGAACCTGATACTGCGGGAGCCCTGCCACAAGGCTCAACTCCTGAAAAGTTTTGCTGAGAACTGTGTCGTTGTGCAGTGCATGCAAGTTTAACGTGAAAAGCTTTGCTGTGTATTAATTCTAACCAGTCAAATACATGCTTGCCCTGTGATGGAAAGTGGCTGTGATATTTCCCCCAAAGGAGTAGTTGTTTCACTTTAAGGACCACTTACTAAGTTGGCCACTGTTCCTGCTCTTGACCAATAGATTACACTGTATATGCTAGTTACTTAGTCTCCATAGAGTCTTGATTTCTGCATTCAGTAAATGAAAGAAATCCTGCCCTGCATTGTGCCTCCTTGTTAATTGTTTTGTTCTGGCTATAAACTGATTGTTCTCTGTAATAACTGACCTGAGGGTGGGAGGCCCACTACACTTCCTACCCTACCCCAGCTACCACCCACTCCCTCTTACTCTATTATACTTCCCACATACATATTCCCTAACCCTCCCCAAAGAACCTTAATGCAGTCATACAAACACTGTTTGTATTTTCCATTTCCCAATTTCCATCTAATAGTTAGGATTACTCCCAACAACCATATTCTGTCTCATACCAGTTTGGGCTATATCCATTCATATTCGGACTCCTTCCCACCAGTACCTATTTTTCTACATTCCCATTTTTACCTTCACCAAATAAATCCTCACTACTTCTTATCTTAACTACATCCTCATACTCTATTATTTCAAACCCCTTTATTTCTCACATTTCAGAAAGATAAGAGCAGATACCAGGAGAACCTAACTCTCTTCCCTCATAAAAAAATATTTCCTTCCTACCTACCTTCTAACAGCTATCAGACTCCACCACTAGATATGCTACAGCCCTGCAACTTCTGATTTCCTTCTTGATTCCTACTTCCCCATCAATAAGACATGGATCCCTTTACCTAATCATGATACTCCACAGTTTATCCTCTATCTTCTCATCCTAATGAGTCAGCTCTTTTCCTACCATGACTCAATAATAGCTCTCAACATCTCTCCAACTCTGTCCCAACCACCTATCCATACTTCTTCCCTAAACTCTTCACACATCACACAAACCTATTTAATGATGCCTCTCAGGTTTAACCCAACTATAGACTGATTAACTCCATTTCAACTCAAATCAAAATAAAATTAAGTGGAAAAATATTCTCCAAAAAACAAGAATCTGTAATACCCATTATACTAAAATCCTCCTAGGAGGAGACATTCACCCTATTCCTGGTCCCGGCTATCACAACCAACATACAAAAATTCTGTTCCACACATTGCTTTAACCCCACAATGATCACACCCATCTCCAGTAATCTAATGTTTGCTGTCATAAATATTAAAAGCATAAGAAATAAAACTACTATACTACATGCCTAGATTACCCAAAAGAAGCCTGATATTTTCACTCTGACTGAAACTTGGCTTAAACCCAGCACAAACAACTCTGAAAGTATACCCCATGGCTAAACTATCACCCTTATTGACCATAAAAAGAGAAAAGGTGATGGCATTGTTTTAATATTTCCCAACAACTGTCACATTACCCCTATTACAAACCAATACCCAAATTCAGTTCAGCAGACATTCTTATTACTTTCCTGAAAATATGTATTACTGCTCTTTATATCCCTTCTGGCAACAAAACAGATATACTAGAAGATATTCTGTACTGGATATCCATAATAATTCCACAAGAAAAAATACTACTAGGGGATGTTAGTATCAACTGGTTGGACATAGCCTCTAAATCCCCTACATCTAGCATGAACTTACATGGGTTCACACAACTGTTTAATAGTCCTGCACATTAAAGCAAGACATCAAATTCCTTATTAGACTGGATCCTAGTATCAGATCCTAATAAATTCACCAGCACAGGTAAAATGTCAGACTCACTCAGCAACCATATCTCATTCTATACAAAGAGACATCTCACACATCCATTTGAACAGCACATTTATAAAACAACGCACAACCTATACAAGTCTAACCCAGAAATATTCATTGCTACCCTATCATCTATTAACTGGAACATCCTAAAAATTCTCCTTTTAGATGATAATGTAAATGCACTTTGTACAACTTTCTTAAATATCCTAAGTAGCATTGCACAACCTAGAAGGAAGATACTAAAAACAAATAATACTACTTGGCTATCCAAAAAGAGTGGACTATTAATACAGGATAGAAAAAAAGCATGGAAAATGGCAAAAATATAAAACACTGCAATATCTTGAAAACTTTAGAATGGTCCACACTACTAAAAAGCAAATAAATGAAGACCAAAAACTATATTCTAACAACTTTCATAATGATAGCAAACACAGCCCTAAAAATTCTGGTCAACCATTAAAGAAATCTTACATTCCAGCTAAAAATTCAACCCTAATCCTTCTCCCAATAACTCACCACTTGAAACTACAATATAATTCAACTCTTATTTCATATATAATATAGCATTCCTAACCAAGGATACCCCAACATCACAGATCCAACCCTGCCCAACAGCCACATTCCACCATATCCACTTTAACCTTCAAACCTGTGCCCACATCTTATATAAAACTACTCTTAAACAAACTCAAACCATGCTCTACTTCAGCTGATGACCTTCCAAATGAGTACCTTAAAATAGCAACCAATATTTATTTTTTTTTTTATTTTATTTTACATTTGTTAACCTGGCTAGTCTGGCTGGATACATGTCCATTTTCAGCAGAGGCCCAAGGAGAAAAGCTCCATTAAACATCCTAGTAACTTTCAATAAAAACAATCAATCAAACCAAACTCAAAAGCAAAAAAGCAAAAACAAATTAAACAAAATATATGAACATGAAAGCAGATAAAGGAACAGTTATTATGTAGTTTAGTAAAATGCAGAGGCAGTTAAGTAAGAAATAACAATGGAGAGGCAACATTATTCTGTAATAATTGCTAGAGTAAGACTGCTAAGAAATGAAGAAGATTGAAAAAAGTGACATATGGAGAGTCAATAAAAATTACACTATTTACAATTTACAATAGAACAAGTTGTGCCAGGGCATTAGTATTAGGAAAGAGATTAGCTTAGAAGTGATCTGTATATAAGCTAGAAATAGAAGAGATGACTAGATGCAGTGATATAGCATGTAAATGGAGGAAATAGGAAGTGTAAAAGAAAAGAAATAAGAAATTATGCATGTGGGTCAGTAGAGGGATAATCAAAAGTAGTGAATAACCAGTAGAAGTGAAAGGAGGGGACTGGAAAGAGGGGAAATTTATGCTGAGCTCAATCAGGATTAGAGCATGGGCATAGCCAATGGGTTTGGAAATGGTTTCTTATTTGTTTTTTGAAAAGGTGAGATGAGCTTAGGGTGGTCAGTTCTACGGGAAGTTTATTCCAATATGATCCAACAGTATTTGCAAATAAGGAGTCACCTGCTTTATTGTGAGATTTGAGAGTAGTTACTAGAAGCTTGCTGGCTGAGCGAAGGGAAGTAAGATTTTTATATGGGGTGATGAGGTTATTAAGTATGGGTGTATTGGAGGGGTAGTGTAGAATTTTATAAGTGATGACTAATTGATGTAGGAGTATTAGGTTCTGAAGTTCTAGCCAGTTAAGTTTTTTTAGATTGAGACAATGGTGAGTATGGAATGGGGAACCTGTGGCAAACCTGGCAATACTATGGTAGGCTGTGTTAAGTTTATGAAGGTTAGCTTTAGAAATGATGATAAATGATGGGGAGGCATACAGTAGTGTGGAGATGAGGTGAGTTTGGGCAAGAGACACTCGGGTGGTAGCAGTAAGAAAGGGCTTAAGTCTGTAGAGGGCACCTATTTTTTATTAACAGTCTTGATGGTTAGATCAATGTGGCAGTCAAAGCTTAGCTGATTGTCTATAGTAACGCCTACTAGTTTGGTGGAATAGTCAGGTTTAATGATAGTGCCATTACAGGACACAATGGAAAATGAGATTGGGGCAGATTTAAGGGTTGGGGTGAAAAGTAGTAATTTGTTTTTTTTTGGGGTTAAGGAGGAGACAGATATGTTGGAACCAGTTTTCTGCTGCTGTAAAGACTTTTTGGGTGGAGGAGTGGAGTTCTTCTGGAGATAGAGCAGAGCAGATGAGAGTTGAATCATCAGCATACTGTATACAAGTGGATGTAGGGAGTGAAGTAGGCAGGTTATTTATGAATATGGAGAAAAGGAGGGGACCTAAGATGGATCCTTGTGGGATGCCGATAGTGACAGGGAGCTGAGAGGATAGATGGCTGTCCCAGAGGACTGCTTGTTTTCTATCTTTCAAGTAAGAGTCAAACCACTGTAGTGCTAGCGAATCAAGTGAGAGGGATTTTAAAGTATCTAGGAGAAGTTGATGGTTGATAGCATTGCCTGTCCTGTTTCAGTCCTTATAAATAATCCAGTCCAGAAATCCCACATTCCCTCTCTCTCTGGAAAACAAAATCACACATTATCCATCTACACCAAGGAGTAAATTCAGCAGACATTACTAACTTTAAACCTATTGCAATCTACCCCCCTCCAAAGTACCTGAAAATGTATTCAAAAACAATTGTTAAACTATCTAGAATAATTCCTATCCCCACACAACATGGCTTCCATCCCTCCCATAGTATTAACAGTACACTTCTAATCTCTAAAGATATTCACTGGAATTCATTAATAATCATGTAGGCTTCTCACTAGGCCTACATGATTTAAGCTCATTAGTGTGACATGCAGCACCAGTAATTGAACATGTATGCTGCCGATCATGGCTACATGTTTGCAAGCACCTTTTCATGGCCAGCAGTAGTGTTCATGACCATGGAAAGGTGTTTGCAAGCATGAGCACAGAATGTAAACAAAACAGCTTGCCTATAAGCAAACCTAATATATAAAAATGCACTGTTGTTGTCTTTCGGCTTTTCCCAGTTAGGGGTTGCCACAGCGGAACTCCGATCTGCTAATGATTAGCAGTAGATTTTCACAGTACCGAGTTGCCAGCTCGATGCCCAACCTTCAACAAAGGCACACCCATTCACACATGCCTTTCGGAACGCCACTCGACCAGCGAGGAGAACATGTAGACTCCACACAGAAGGCACTCCCCGCACACTAGCTGAGAATCGAACGGGAGAACCTCTTGCTGTGAGGCAACAACGCTACCACACTGCAACCCAAAAATAATAAGGGGTAGTACAGTGAAAGAATTCTGAAGGAGAGAAGGTGGAATGGGGGAATTGCACATGAATATAATTCGTTGTACTGCTGAAATAATTAAGAGTGGAGGAGAAATGGAGAAAATGTACTCAGATACTGCAGGCAAATGTACTGAATTGTCAAAGAAACATTTATAACATAATTTCTGTCATATTACTATAATGATAATTAATCTCAATGACAATACTTTACATATGCACATAAATAAAAACTGACATGCTAACAAAGGATATGAGAGGGACATAAAGCTACAGTGTAACAAAGGGAAGTTAATGAGATGCGCATGTTAATAAAATACTGAGATAACAGTTAGCAAGGATGGTAGATACCTTATGCGATAAATGCATACACTGCAGTTATTGCTTATGAGATGCATATACAGAGAATTTATGCATGCTAGTCGACACCACTGCTGTATTTTCCACTTCAGCATGTATGCACAAGAAGAACTTAATCTTACAGCTATTGTGTCATGCACATCAGAAAGGGACATTTTTTGCCAATAAATGTTATTGGCACCCATAGAAAAGGGGTTTATCACCTATAAACATGCAGTAGACAAGCACGTGTGGTATATTCATGTAAATACTAAATGGGAATATAATAACATTCAACATACATAGGTAACAAATGACAACACAGTTCTGATGACATTTCATGATTTCAAGTTTTCATTTGGTAAATGGCACACATACATACATACATAGGTAACAAATGACAACACAGTTCTGATGACATTTCATGATTTCAAGTTTTCATTTGGTAAATGGCACACATACATACATACATAGGTAACAAATGACAACACAGTTCTGATGACATTTCATGATTTCAAGTTTTCATTTGGTAAATGGCACACATCTCATACATTGTTATACTGGACATGCTTATAAGTAATTACAGGGAACAGTAACATAACAGCAATTCAACAGCACCAACACACAAGAACGTGTCAAAACAGAATACCCAATCACATTTTCTGATGATCTGACAGCATGCCATATAGTAATAAATGTTTTATGTAAGCCCTCATCTGCCATACAGCTGTATGGTGTAAAGGAAAGAATTGTAGTAATAAAGAAATGTTTGCATGGAGACATGCAATACAGAGCATAATTATTTTGAAAGAAAGTAATGCCTGTGAACAACAAATGACATAATGAACATTTGCATCTTGTCATTTTCAAACACATGCTAGTAACGATATCAGAAAAATCCATATCAGTCATGGACAACACAAAAATACGCATATGAGTTGTGTCGTGAAGAACACCCATAAAGAGTATGGTTGCCCTACCTTGTAGGATCAGGGCTGAAAAAGGTAGCTATCTGACTGTACAATAACTAATTTCTGTGTCTAAGGAAGAAAGACGTTACCAGATTCAAACCAGCTCAGCCGAGCGGTCAAACCAAAACCTCCAGTATCCTCTCTGTTCAACCGGTGATTCGTGTCCCTGCCCAAGTAGCTGACACCCACACACTTTGAGATTTGATTTATATACAAACACACACACCTGGGAAAGGCTGGCACAGGTTTGCTAGCTATGCCCCCTTCTGCCCAGACTGAAAGGTAGTTATCACTGCCACTAACCAGCTCTTTATCAGCTACTATCAGGCCCTTCCCAAAGGGTGAACAATCCTACTGTGTGATGTTATTATTATCCGAATGGTAAGTGTGACCAAGACTAAAGCTATTTAGGACTGGCCTATACAGTGTCACCAAATACATATGCAAGTATTCTAAGAGCTTAAATATCCATAAACAAACCAGCCACAATTAAAAGGTTTAAATATATTTAATAATGAATAATACAAGAACAAGACAATATTCTATAACTCAGCACAGTGACTACAGAGTTCAGAATCACAGGAAATATTTTAAAACAACATTGCAGGACAGTATCAAATAAATACAGAAAACATCTAAACTAATCTTCACTATATTCCTAAGTATATCTAAGAGAAATCACTGTACCCTAGTTACTTACTATTAGCAAGGCAGAAGTGCTGAAGATGGATGTTTCCAGGTCCAAAGACAAATACAAAATGCACAGTCTCTGAGAGAGTTCCCAAATTAATATCAAAACATTACTGCTGGGTCAGCTGGATGACATCACTATTTTTCACCTGCCTCCAGTTCCCAGGCTAACGGATACCAACAGAATTTTTAGCATCTCTGTGTGAGAAGTACATATCTCTCAGAAGATTTCCTAGAACTGGAAGTTGTAAAACAGTTAAAGACTTTTACATTTTAAACCTAGCAATTGTTTCTGTTTCAAGATAATAGAAAGAAACCTCTGTTGTAGACATCCTGTCTCCTTCAATGAAACTGAGAGATAAACACACTCATAAAACATTTCACTTATTTTCTTAGAGTTTGCAAGTTAACTCTGTTCTTTTCCAGTAGGGTACATTGTGGTTACATTCCTGAAGATCAGTACAGAACATACAGCTCAACACACACTTCTGCACCAGTAGCTTAATATGCACATCACATATAGTTATCTTACATTTGTAAGACAAGTATATAAGTCATATTAATATTCATAAATTATATATAATCATTTATAAAATTCCAGATAGCTGGAATGGCAATGTCACATTTCCATATAAATCATATTAATATTTTTCAAGTGACATATAATTATTTACAAAATTCCAGCTAGCTGGGCTGGTAGCATTTTGGTTTGTCACACTATGCTATAGAGTCTTCTACTCAATGCAAATGCCACAGGAGCACTCAAAGCATGCCCAGAATAACCATTTCACTGCCATGGAATCACAACATGTGATAGTATACCATTGTCCAACATAAAAAT
The DNA here is from genome assembly GCF_019279795.1 of Protopterus annectens. Lineage (NCBI taxonomy): Eukaryota > Metazoa > Chordata > Ceratodontiformes > Protopteridae > Protopterus > Protopterus annectens. The sequence continues at coordinate 994,260,987 of NC_056731.1, read as the reverse complement.
GGATAAGAATAACTGGAAACAATGGTTTTATGTAACATCAGTACATTTATATAATGCCAGCTTCTTCTGGAATTGAACAGCAGGCTATGTAAGTCGGCTAGCTAATGACACATGGATGAAACACAAGCACAGTAGTGGAAATCTTAACACAACTAAGAGACTCAACCTATGCCGAGTCATTACATCATGTAACTGTGTCACAAACAATCTCTGAGATAAAGGGGATGTGAGGGGCCTTTCTCACCCACTGTAAAAGGATACATTGTAACTATGGTGGATGCCATTCATGTATTACAGTATAAGGCACAACAATGCTAATAGTCACTGAATGTGGATACTGAACACCTCAGCATCTGACAACAGAAATTACATGATATTGTAGAGAATGAATGCTCCATGGTAGAAGTGTCACTACAGTTGTGAAATATGTCGGTATTTCAAGGTATTATATCATGTTATTGTTGCAAGGGATATATGTGCCTATATGTGCTGTACTAAGACAACAATATACAGAGTATTGTCTCAGTTCCTCGTGTCAAAGGAGAACGCTTGCTAGAAATGTTATGTAAGGAAAATGTATCACATGTCATCATTATACTGAATAAAAGCATTGCTATGTGAGAAATTATCAAAGCTTTTTGCAAAAGGAATCATCATCTATGCGTATACACAGCAGATGTGTTTGACAACAGTGTTAATAATGTACAGTCACAATAAGACTGACACAATGTAGTCTGAGCAGTAATGACCAGATTTGAACTAACTACCTAAGATCACAAGCTAGAGATCAGTGCTTAATTGCAAGTGCCACAAAACACATTGTTGTACAACTGTGACAGTGTACAGTTGAATGGTTGACATCACCATTGTTTATTAGCTTGATGATTATGCTAAAAAGTGGATGAAGGGCACAATAACACTGTACACTACACATCATACATGTACTTCAAAAGTAGTGTGCATAGTATGAGAGTGAAAGACAGATTCACAGCAGGACTCAAACCTCCTACCTATGCAGGTACACAATCTACAAAGCACAGTATCAAAGTCATGCCCCACAGGAAAAGTCGCACTATAACTGTAAAATACTGCAGCTATGGAAGCATTATGTGATAGTTATGTTGCCAAAAATTTATTTTCCCTGAGAATGCTAGAATTTGCTAGTTTATCACTGTGCCACTGAAAATATATCTCATAAGTGGAAGTGTACGTAATGGTGGTTGTCAAGTAACCAAATGTATATGACAGTAATCACAGTCACACTATTTAAGCAGGGATAGGCTTGAACCACCTATCTAGTTATGTAATTTATACAGCACCGTACCGGCAGCCAGTGCCACAGGAGAATCCCAAGTACAAGTGAGGCATACAGCATCTATTAAAGGATGACATCAGCAGTCTACTGCCAGCACCACAGGAGAATTCTGAGTAGAAGTGAGGCATACAGGATATATGAAAGGATGACATCAGCAGTGCATTGCCACTTAAAATGTGAGTAAACCAATCCATAATCCATTTACAGTCAAACACTTTTAGAAGGTAATCATTGCTGTATTTGAACCTCCTCCTTATCTTGTTACACATTCTAGAGAGTAGTGCAAGAACCACAAGCATCATATGAGATGTCTGGCTTTTAAAGTGTGACAATGCACTTTAGAAAGAATGACTTCATCAGTGTGTTGCAGAGAGGATGTTGTGAGAGATGGGATAAGGGGATGGTGGAGTTATCCAGCAGTTTAAAATATTTCTCCAGCGTGTAAGTTGATTGATAAGAGCTGTGGTTGAGGACATGCTCATCTTACTGCATATACCCTCCCATCACACACACACACACACACACACACACACACACACACACACACACACACACACACACACACACACACACACACACACACACACACACAGATACACACATTTCCCATAGTGAGAACTGAACCTCCTACCTATCTAGTTACACAATCTAGAGAGTACAGTATTATTTGCAATTACCACAGGAGAAGTCTGAATATTAGGGTAAGAAAGTGAATGTTTGACAGGATGTTTCTGTTTAAGGTGGGATAAAGTGGAGATGGAGATGTGTGCAAGGTTAAGTGTATTCTCTTCAGAGGAGTGGATGCAGCATGTTTGACATTGAAGTGTTACTTACCTGTCGCTGTTCCATCCCCGATACACACTCTTGTTTCCATGAAAAGAATTGAACATCCTGTCTAGTTACACGATCTAGGAAATACAGTATTATTTAGAAGCACTACACAAAATGCCTGACTTTAAGGAAGCTAGTGCACTTTTGACAGGATGACCTGATGACAGGATGACCTTATCATCATGTTGCAGAGAGGATATTTATGTTTAAAGTGGGATAAAGCACAGAGGGAGCTGTGTGCAAAGTTAAATGCATTTTCCTCAGTGGAAGTGGAGACAGCACCTTTTACATTGAAGCTTTACTTACCTGTCACTATACTCTTCCAAACACACATGTTTCTCACAGTGAAAATCAGACCTCCTACCAATCTAGTTACAAAATCTAGAGAGCACAGTATTAGTTGCAAGTACCACAAGAGAAGTCTGATTCTTAAGGTGAGAGAGTGCACTTTTGACAGGATAACCTCTTCATTGTGTTGCAGAGAGGATGTTTCTTTTAAAAGTGGGATAAAGGACAGAGGAAACTCTGTGCAAAGTTAAACATATCCTCCTCAGTGGAAGTGGACACAGCATCTTTGGCATTGCAGCGTTGCTCACCTGTCACTATACACCCCCTCATACACACAGAAGCTCTCCCAGGAGGGGAATCAAACATCCTACCTATCTAGTTACACAATTCAGAAAGCAGAATACTAGATGTAAGTACCACAGGAGAAGGCTATATTTAATGATGTGAAAAAACACATTTGTAATTGGTAAAAATTCACTGTTTGCAACAGATGATACTGAGCATCACAGGTTTTGGGGCAAGTGCATATGTGTACTCAGGACGATGTGACAGCACTGTGATTGTCTCATGTAATTACATACTTCTGTGATTACATTTATATATTGTCATTCATGTGCCTTTTGTTACTGTGAGGGACATGTACCTGTTTCACAATATGGCATACCAATGACAATCGGTTATAAAGCAGTGGATTATCAGTCAAGCATTCCTGACATTTCATTCTAGGATGATTGCACATTTGTCTTGTTTCATGCCTGCATAATGTATGTTGACAAGAGTAACAGACATTTCCTACATAGGAAAGTGCAATGCCAGATAAGACGGATGGATTATGTGTGAATAGGTTAACCAACACTGTAACACTGCTGCAAGTGTAACCATTAGAGTACACTTATACATTAACAGACTGAATTAACTGAGTCAACATCATACTGAAATCAAGATAATTTGTTGGCAAAGTTCAATACAGACATGCAACCTAAACAAAGAATTATTTGTTGTAATTTTTTTTTACTCTGCCTGGAACAGTACTGCTAAGCGAAATTGCACTGCTGACGATAAAGTATTAGCACATGCATAATCAGATCTTGAGGTTTCAAACTTACAATGGAATTAGCTGTAGTTTGTGATGTTCTTTGCTGCATTTCACACAAAGAAGAATTATACACATGCAACAGTTTGTGAGTCTGATGGAATACAGAACAGATATGAGTTATGGTCATGTTTCATGTGTCATGATTTACACATATGTCATGACAGTTATAGTTAGTCAATCCTTATATGAATGCTGTGGTATTATGAAACACATGAGGGACTAAACATGTTATTGCTGGTGGAAAATGGCTTATGAAAGCACTTTAGATTCAAAGAGGTTTATTGGATGACACAGATGTGGTGGGAAGAGGTGAAAAGTTGGTGATAGGACCATGCAATACAAACGTGTAACACATTAGTGCATGTTTCATTTCTGCACATATTTGTGTTGTGTAATCTGTACAAGACAAGCTTCACAATAGGGAGCAGGCACACTAATATAGAAACAGGATAATGGTGTGCTAAGGAAAGGTGTAAGCAACATTTACACAAACAGGATTCATAGAAAACATTCAAAAACTGTTTTGCATAAATGTGGATTTGAACCTTTAGAGCATTCCAAGCAAAACTTATCAAAATACATCACATAGCAAGTCATACTTCACAATGTTCCCATGCGACAGCAGACTGCTGAAATGAGAATGTATGTAATACTCTCCAATACCCTCTTGACAACTATAAGCTGTACAGTCATGCCTTCAGCTTGTTTAAAAGTAAATTAATGGGACTATACATAGCTAAGTACAGCAGAGTAAAGAGAACCAGATAAATGTGGCCAAATGTAAAAACTGAGAAGATTTTGCCATAAGGTAAGTACTTCTATTTAGCTTCAGTTACAGTTGTGACATTGTGCAAATGCAGAAGAGGAAGACAAATGGCACCGAAGGGAGAAGATACACAGGGAGAGAGGGAGGCAGGGACCAAGTAGTTTGTGACAGAAACAGGATAATGTTGGCTCATAACAATATGGAGACAACAGCTGCACATAAAATAATATACTAAAAATAGTCATTAACACTCAGGTAATGCCTGGATTAAAACTCTTGAAAGTAGGCAAAAATTTGTCTGGAGATCTAGTCATTCTCATTAAGCCACAAAGAAATTCATATGCCCACCCTTCAAATAACACAACTGAAAGATGGTGACAACTTACTGAAGCAGATGGGGTGAACAGACAGAGATACACACAGATGGAGAGAGAGAAATAGCAAAAATAATTTTTATGGGACATATAGGGCCATTTGTATGATGTGTTACTCTTACTTATTACCTCATCATTAAGATGTCATGCTCAGTAGAATAAAGCACTTGCTATAGGGAGCAAGAAGAGGTAGGAGAGTGCAACCCACATTAGGCCATAAGCAGGATAAGGGTGGCTTACTAAGTTGCCCTGTTGGAGCAGGAATGTTTCTGCAAATGATTCTTGCTGCACTAGTCAAATGGGTATGTAAGTGAAACGCTGTAAATTGAGAGAAATACAGACATTTGCAGTTAACTCTATGATAGGAATATAAATATCATTAAATAATAATTTGGCCTAAAGCTGTAATCAAACCCATAACACTATGCAAAAACATCAGTCTATAAACAGGGGAAATATCTCAACACGCCACAGAGGAACTTCTAGTTCATTACAACCAGCATCCTAAGAACTGTAACAGCAGCTGTTTTACAGTACTGACTTTAGTCTGTATTCTCATAATTATTCTCATAATGCAGCAGATTTCAGCACATTTGCATCAAAAGTAATCAGATTACGTGCCTGAAATTAAAATCTTCACCTTTTGCCATAGGAAATTAAACAGGATCCATGTCACGCAGCATTGGTGTGCTATGCTAACCTCCGTGCAAATACTGAGAACAAAAAGTGAAGGCTTTTCCACTGGCCATTTCTTTACATGTGTACCATGTGTGATTCTATTTTTTGACCAGATTCAATGTGTGAAAACGAGGTTGATAGGACAGTGATGAAAATAGGGGTGGTAAGCAAAGGGTAGGACACAGGAGAAAGAATAGAGGAATTTGCAGGAGGTTGGTGGGAGAGCACCATAGCTATCCACTTCTTCACAACATAAATGTAGAATTGTACAAAGAATTTCATGATGTCGGAGAGTCACCACACAAGGGATGGGTGATGGAAGGAGAATAATGTTATATAGCCAGCTGGACCAAATCAAGTGTGTCAAGATGAAACATAGGTCAAGTAGAGAGCCATGGGAGGGGAGATTTTGATTTTTTTTGTAGGACAGGTGCCCATTTTCTGTATTTTTCTAAAGAGAAAGGAATATTTATTTGGGAAGGGACTTGGAATGTCAGGGTCAGGTTGATAGAGCAGTTTAGGAAACATACTCAGACACACAGGACATACAAGATAGACAGGGATGGTGATGGAAACAAAAGGTTGGGGGACACCTTGACTGGGGATAGATAGGGGACATGAGAGATGCACCCATGTCCAGCTTGAGAATAAGTCCTGACCCTCAGAACTGTCATTACTGTCACCTGTCAGTTGCCTGGGACAATGCTAGACATGGTATTGATTTATCAATGCAAATCAGAACCTTTTTAAGGCTGCCAATTTAGGCACTGAGGCCCCTCTACATTATATCCTCCTGCAGCCCTGTCAGCTTCTGATGGGTGACAAAATCACCATCTCTACTTGTACTCCTTCCAGAGGGTACCACTGCAGAGCTACCTGATGCAAGTGACATATGTAGGGCAGGGATTGTGGAGGCAATGCTGACAGGTTGTGATCCCAAAGTGCTGGGAGTCTGTGCTACCAGTGGAGATATGGTGGGCCAAGTGGCAGTGATCAGTCTACCTCTCTGTCCTTTTGGTCATTGTTTCAGCAGCAAGGTATGCAAACAGCAGAATTTTAAGAAATAGGAAAGGAGAAAAAGGGTGGGAGGGGACAAAAATAGAGAGAATTAGATCCATGGCATGTCACATTATTTTTTAATACATAAACAAATGTGATAAATGACTATGTACACCTTTGACGCATCCAGATATGATGTGAAGGGAATTATACGCCATAAAATAAACTATTCTCATTGCTGGGATATAAGATATAGTAGTTTTTATTTCAATATGCAGTATAGGATATATGCATTGACATGCAATAATTTCACTTATAATAATTGAATTTTTCCTGGAATTCATTATTGATGTTAATATTTTAGAAATACTATCCTGTAATAAAACCTAATTGCTGAGCTGGGTATTGAACCCACACATAGTTAAACTGGTGTTATCATTGACTAATGCAAGGAGCAAAAGCTTTTGGAGAAGGCATGCATGCTAGGGAGTGAGGGACTGAAAATATTTGTCTGGCTTTTGTTTGGACCTGAGGCATACTTAACCCCTGTCTCTCTGAGGTGAGTTAGTCTTTCCTGGTGCACCTCACAGTTTGTTGCTATTTCCTCTGCAGCTGTACTGTAGGAAAAAAAAAAGAAAAGAACACATATAAAAGCATACTCAGTAACTGTCTTGGCTGTCTAGTGCATGCTATACCATTAACTGTTGATGGGTCAGTATACTTACACAACTGAGGGTGTTTGCAGTCTTAAAGTCATCTTCCCATCAGCTTAGGAGGTTCAGCTGGTGCTATTTCAGGTAATTGTAGTGGTGACAACATTGTTCCTCAGTGGATAAAATTCCAGTTGCACTGGAGACAGCCTTGGCCAAGCTATTCCAAGCCTCAGTCTTACACATGAGACTCAGTATAATCCCCCTGTAGCAATCTATGGCTGCAATGCTTCATGAGGAGTGCCAGAAAAATCCTGGATTTCTCAACACCCTGCCTTTGTACTCTAAATTTAACACCATCCTCTCCATTGCCAGCGATGTATGTAGAAGTTAGGCTAACAATATTTGTCTGAATTAGTGCCCAGTGCAGAACTCGCATGTAACAACTTGTGTGCAAGGATTCACAGCCTTGCCAGCTGCACTTGCACAACTATAAGCATATGGATTCCTTGGTAGACATATTAGCAGCATTTACATCAAATAGAAATAGCATGTGAGATTTGTCATGTGTGACGCTCAACCTATAGACACATGTTCCAATGTTCAGCAATGAAATGCTAAAGGACTTCCTCTGTGTTTGGAAAGATAAATAGGATGAATTGTGACATATTTTGATGTTGAGACTTACATACTGTTAAAATTGTGTAGTACCAGCTGGAAATCAAACATATGGGATAAAGAATGCAAAAATTTGAAATTTAGCTTATTTATTCTCATTGACACAAGACAACTTCTTTTTAATCATGGTAATTAGATGTATAAAATTTCAGAATGAATGGAGACATACTTTAGAGATGCCTGCATATGTATGATTTTAAGTAGTCCTGGGAATGCAGTCATACACATGCAAGTGCATTTAAACTAATTATCCTCATTTGTCATGTTTAGCAAATTGTACACACATTATCTTGAGGTTATATGTGAAGCATTAATGATATATAAGCATTACTGAAACATTGATTGCAATAAACACATTTATCATTCTCATTTGTATTTAAGTTTACATACCTAATCAAAATGTTGTGAGAAATGGGATTCTGACACCTTTTTAAAGAGTACCTGTTAGCATGATTTAAACCATTAACCACCACTGTTCTTTATCTAAACATACTGCACTTACACCTTGTACCACAGAGATAGGTAGTGTATGTGAGAGGTGGAATTTCTCCACTCAGTACTGTCCTGAGTGCTGATGAAAGTGCCCCATTGCCAGGCATGATTGTACTACAGAAGGCAGCCTAAATTCCTTAGGCAGTGAACTATGCTACTGAGTGGAGTGCAAATGAAAAAGGCACTAGGGAGAAAATATGAGAGAGAAGAAAAGGTGACAGTAAAATTAATTCAATCGATAGGTATATATAGCAATGATAAGAGCAAGAAGTGCATTCAGTCGATACAGTCATCCTTCTCACATCTACTTGCAACATCAAAAATGTACCTTGTGAAACACATTGTCAAACTTGTAGTTAATGACAAATACTATAAAAGTGGACAGACAACAGCTCATTACTGAAGTTTCACACAACACAGTGATCAAAATATCTGTACGTCTGTATTCAGACCCCTTTGTAAAATGAATAATTCACTGGATTCAAACCCTGCATCACGTTTTATTTCTTTCAGTTCACTTCACTTATACCTTGTGCCATAGGTATAGGTTTCTGAGAAGTAGAATTTATTCACCAAGTATTATTCAGTCTGCTGACATCTGAGCACCATCGCCAGGTGAGTTTGTGCTAATGAAAGCAACACCAATTATTTTTTTCACTTTTATCCTTCATCACTGAAACATATTTGCATGCTACTTAGCTGTAAATGCAAATGGCAACAAAGTAACAAATTATATGACATGGTAATGAAAGTAAAAATTAAATGTGAATAATGCTTTCAACATTGGCTTGCAACATAATAACTTGTATTACACTTTATGACTGATTCAGGTAATTGTAATTCATAAAGGGCACACACAGAAATTGACATCATGTCATTTGTGGCACACCACATACAAGCCATACTGACATACTTTGAGAGGGTCTGTCTTTAAGTCTCTAAGGAATAATACTTTGGTTATATTGATAAGTAATCTGTCATATATTAAACATATCTCAATACTTACCCTGTTCTTAAATATCTGTTCTCAGACTTTCTAAACTATTTCTGATATCATGCATAGCAAATGTCATCATTAGCAAAAATTTTAGATGATTTTACTACTACAACACACTGGTAACAGCAAGTCATAAGGACTATAGTTAACATATTCACCATTTATCATACACAAGCCATGGGTGTGTAATTCAAATTCCAAAATGTGTGCCTATCCTTGCAACTGACACCATTATCAAAATTATGATTATTACTGATCTGAAACCCCCAGCAACTCTGTGTTTTTCCAGAGTCACTGTATTTACAACTTGTGCACAGAGACAGGTATATAACAGATGCATTTTATGCAGTCATTACTATTTGGAGTGCTGACAGCTGTATACTGATGACAGGCTTGTTTGCAATACTTATGACAATCTAAATGAAATATTTCTCATTTTCCTTTGGTAGTAAACCCTGTTTTTGCACTGCTAGGCACAGTGGAAAAGCATGACAAATTAAAAAAATAAAAAGGAATACATATTGAAAATGATTGAAAGGACATTTTAAACAATGAAAAGGTATATGTAGCAAGTGCCTCACAATGACACATTCATCCTCTTCAAATGAACTTGCCCCACAATAAATTAATTTCTGTGACAGATTATTAGGACTTTAACTGTCGCTCGTCTCTCTCTCTCTGCTATAGATAATGAACAGGTGGGGTAGTTTGTTTATATGCTTTATTACATGAAAACACATTAGGATGGATAGCAACATTACAAAATATAAACAAACTGATTAACTGACAGACTATACAGACATGCATGCTTACATCTCAACAGTTTACTACAAAATGGCAGTCAGGCTCGCACGTGCTCAGTATTTATACACTTGTGCAAACCCCTAGATAGCTTCTTAAAGGTATACATACACATTGATCTACATCCTCCCTCTTAAAAAGACTGAACTCAATTGAAATGACATTGGAGTAGGACATGCAATAATATAGACATTAGAAACAAACACAGTGTTCATGTCCAAGTTGCTGTGTATCTGTAACGTGGTCTGGAAATGCAACCTGATCTAATAACACAGTAGTCAGACAAACACAACAGTGGACAGCTGTAAATCCAGAACATCCAAAAGTATAACTTCAAAAATATATAGTAAAAACCAAAAAGTAAAAAACAAAGATGCTGGAAACACAGTAAAATCGTCAGTTTATTGTGCAAGTATACAACTTTCACCAACATTCTTCCTCAGGCAATGTTAAACTTTCAAACTGAACTTGTCTTTAAAACTCTAAAAGGTCAGATGTTTAAAACCAAATAAACAATTAAACTTGCTCATGCAAATATCTAAGAAGTGGCTTTAAGGTGAAAGCACCATTCCAATGGGGAGGTATATGTGCTTCCATTCTCAGTATCCAGTGCATCTCTTCATTATCCGTCAATAACGTTATATCGCCACATCGTAGTGCCATATAAATTACTTTCAATACCAAAAATTTAAAATAATGAGCATCACCTTTATCCAAAATATGTTTATATAAAGCATTAATTAAAACCTTTTGCCTTATTTCTGAGAGATGGTCACCTATCCTTTCTTTCAATTTTCTGTTCATTATACCCACATAGTAACCATTACATAGGTCACATCTGTCTATATAAACAATATTCTGAGTGTTACAGTTTCTATAGGCATATAGCCTGAAGTCAAGCCCTGTGACAGGATGTCTAAAATATATACTTACAATACATGCAACCATTACTTTTAAATATACCCTGCTTGTTACTAATGGCATTAAAATAGTATATAGGTTGTTCCTTATAACAAAGAGTTTGTTTAAGTGCAGTGCACCTCTTACATCCAAAATCGGGTCTATCAGATATCATACCTTTAAGTTCTGCTATGTCTTGCAGAATAAACCATTGTTTATTTATAATCTGCCTAATTTTAGGGGTGTTTTTATTATATGTCAGCATGCACTTCACTTTCTGTTGCTGAATATGTGTTATCACCTTGGTGACCTCATTTAGATGGTGAAAGACTGGTCTGGCATTAGAGGCCCACTCTTGGCCAACATATTCATGTGCACATGATGTTTCTCTTTTAGAATAGCCATGATTATGAAAATCAGTGGCCATATTATCTAACTGCCTAGCCATATTAGTGTCTCTTGTATTTAGCCTGGCAACCCAATGCATCTGATTCTTTGGGTTTATATTATTAGTTCGAACGCACAAGTGTCCAAACGCTGAAACATCGAACTGGGAAGTTTGAAATGTAAAAATAGCGAAGCCATGGAACACCAAATTTTTTCCCAGGGAAAAAGGTTGGTGGGCCGTTTCCACGGTTTTGCTATTTCCTCCACTGTGGTGAGATCTCAGAGTTGGTATATTTAAGTAGGGGGGGGGGTGTGGGGGGCACAGCCCTCCACATTAGTAACAGTCTGAAGTGTTTGTGTGTTTTTATGTTGTGTACCAGAACAGCGATTTTTTTCCCTGGGAAAAAAAATCGCTGTTCTGAGTGTTCGAAGTTCTTACATTTCGAACTTCCTGGTTCGACATTTACACAGTCGAACTTATCATAGTTTGACTATGTGATATAGACCCAATTCTTTAGTATATTTCTAAACATGAATGGTGGATGCATATTAGTGCAATGTAAATAGATGTTCCTTTTTACAGGTTTCTTAAATAGTCCTGTCACTATATTTCCTTCTATGTCCTTAGTGAGCATAACATCCAAATATGTGATCTTATTTGGTGAAATTTCATATTTGAAATTCAGAAAAGTAGTGGTATTAGATACAGAGGAGAAAAACCCTCAAATAGTGCATGACTTTCATTCCAAACAAGAAAAAAATTATCCACAAATCTCCTATAAAAAACTTAACTGTCCCAAAAACTGATTATGGGCAGACAATATGTATTTCTCTTCCCACACATGCATAACAATATTGGCGCAGATGTTCGCAACAAGAGTACCCATTGCTATGCCTCTTACTTGATGATAGACATTTTGTTAGAAGATAAAAACATGATTTTCTAATACCAACTGTAATAACTCACATATAAATTCTACTCAGTCAGGTGGATAATCTGAAAACTTATTCAAGAAAATCTGTACACTATTTAAGCCAACTTCATGCGGTATAACTGTAAAAAGAGAGTCTACATCCAAGGTGACAAAGTACAATTCAATTCCTATTCTACTTTGAGACCAGTCATATAATTGCTGTAGAAAATGTGGTTGTATCCTTTACTATAACACCTGCCTTGTCAAGCCAAGTTCTTAATTGTTTTTTTAAGTATTTTGACAGGGGTTCGGTAATCCATCCTCTGGCAGATACTATGGCACTCATTAATGGGTCCACCAAGCTTTTATGTATTTTTAGGATGGCCATAGATCATAGGTAGTTTGAATGCCTTAGTAGTAAAATAATTGAATAGTTCATTACTGACTGATATTCCCTGAATTATACATAGTACAGATCACCTGTTTAACATGCAAAGCAATATCATTAGCTTTCCTTCTATTTATACATTTATATTCATATGCAGTTAACAACAATTGCATATTATCACAATAATATGTACAATCCATTACAACCACACCTCCACCCTTGTCTGTATTTTGATGACAATATCAATATTCTTTACCAGAGATTGTATGACTATAAACTGTTCTAAACTCAAGTTACAAAAAGTGCTTTGTTGCCAAGTTCAGTTTCTAAGTTTAACATTGCCTGGGGAAGTTTGCTGGTGAAAGTTTTATACTTGCACAATAAACTGATGGTTTTACTGTGTTTCCAGCATCTTTGTTTTTTTTTTACTTTTTAACATAGTAGTTAGAACTGGGTTTAGCAACAGAGACAGTCTTCAGTGAACAACTCGTATCAGGAACTTCAGGATTCATCACAGGAATATGGATATTTACTGGAATGTCTTCTGGAACTGCAACGCTGGACAACTCACTCTGAGATAGACAGTCTTTCTCACAAGCTATGTGCTGTAGTACAGGCTCAGACACTGGCATCAAATGTTTCTGATTCTGCCTAAACTCTGCTCCTTATGATTCCACAATGTACTATCTCAGCTCTGTACAAATACTTTTCATGACTCCAATCTGATGGTAACCTTTGGACATTTGCATCCTTACTGCTTCTCCCTCTCATAATGGATTGAGTGGTTTGCTGGTCTTAATGTAATAGGACTCCTGGAATAAATGCTTCTAAAACAGATTGGTTTTCACTGATCTGTTGTTCTTCACACATGGAACCAACAATGTGCTACTAATTGGTAACGTGGCTCTAGTTTGTCTTGACAGAAGTCTCTGAGCAGGTGAACCAAGATGTTTATCACAAGGAATATTTCTGAGATTCAAAGGATTCAGAAAAAAATCACTAGTCTTGCTTTGACTTCTCTACTAATTGTTTTGCACTTTGAACTGCCCATTCTGCCAAACCATTTGAATGTGGTTACTCTGGGCTACTTGTAACATGAGTAAAGTCCCACACTTCAGCAAGGCTTTTGAACTTTTGGCTTGTGAATGGTGTGCTATTGTAAGAAATAACTTTGTGCGGACTACCATGGATTGCAAAATTATGTTTCATCTTAGTAATGACAGTATTGTATGCTGGATTAGGAAGTAGGTTAATCTCAAACCAATTTGAATAACAGTCAACTAACACCAAGCAATGTTGACCATTCCATTCAAAAATGTCGGTGGCTACTGTTGACCAAGGTAGTTCAAGAGTCTGGTATAGCTGAAGTGGTTCTTTCTGTTGATATAGTACTATTACATACAGAACAAGACGATAGCACTGTCCCAATATCTTGTGACATAGAAGGCCAAAAAACTAGTCCTCTCACCCTTCTTTTGATAGAATCTGCTCTTGGGTGGCCACGATGCAAGATAGTAATGTACTCTTTTTGCAAGGACAATGGAACAATAACCTTAGAACCTTTCATAATGATACCATTGTCAAACAAAATGTCATCTCTGTATGGAAAATAAGGTTGGACGTCCTGAGGTAAGTAAAACTGTTTTGACAGCCATCCTTGTTTGATAAAGTGGATGAGCTTCTGTAAAACTGGATTTGAGGCTGTATGATTTCTAAGCTCATCGAGATGCATGGAAAAAAAATTTCTCACTTCCATGACATCAAGGTTCTCATTCACTTGCTGTTCAGTGGTATTTCTGGGTGATCTGGATAATGTATCAGGATAAAGAAGTTTGCCTTTCTTGTACACAAGACTGAAATTACACTTTTGCAGTTTCAACAAAATGCGTTGCAATCTGGCTGGAGCTGTATGCATAGGCTTTCTCAAAATAGTAACTAGAGGTTGGTAGTCTGTTTCAAGCTGGATAGGTCGACCATAAATGCAATTATGGAACTTCAAACATGCAAACACAATTGCTAAGAGTTCTTTCTTTATCTGAGCATATTGCATTTCAGTTTGGGTAAGGGTTCTGGATGCATAGGCAACAGGTTGACCCTCTTGAAGAATGACTGCACCTAGACCAAACTTCAAAGCATCACATGAAAGAGTAACTGGTTTGTGGACATCATAATATCTGAGAGTTGGTGGACTGGCAATTCTCTGTTTCAGGACATGAAATGCTCTCTGGTGTTCCTCTAACCATAACCAGGATACATCTTTACATGTTACCTCTCTAAGTGGTGATGATATTTGGCTAAAGTCTGGAATAAACTTGCCTAGGTAGTTAACCATGCCAAGAAATATTGCAGGGCTTGAACATTGTCTGGAGCTGGCATCTCGAGAATAGCTGCTTGCTTGGAAAGGTCTGGTTGTATGCCTGATCCACTACTTGTAGCATGAATTTGCACTTCTGAAGATTCAGCTTAAGATTCACTTTGCGAGCTATTTCCAGAACTTCCTTGAGGTTTCTGTCATTTTTAGCTTCACCATTACCTCCTACTAGTATATCATCTATTGTAATAGCACAGGAATACCCAGAAAAAAATGCTCCATTGCATGTTGTAAGGCTTCACTGGCAGAATGTATCCCAGATGGCATTCTCAGAAATCTGTAACTTCCAAATGGAGTACTGAAAGTGGTTAGCAGTGAAGATTTTTGTCAAAACAAACTCTTTGCATCTAAGACAGAAAAAAACAGTGGCATTTGGCATAAGAGCAATGACTTTTTCTACTGTACACATCTTATGATGAGGTCTTTTTAGTGCCTTGTTCAAAACTCAAGGATCAGTACATATTCTGGTGTCATCTGAGCTTTTCTTATGAGCTACCACCATGGAGGATACCCATTCAGTTGGTTCATCTAATGGACAAATCATACCTTGTTGTACCATTTTTATCTAACTCACTTTTCACTCTGTCCTGCACGGCTACTGGAAGTTTCTGGGCTGGTCTGACAACTGGGATGATATCTGGGTCTGACTTCATGGAGTGCACAACTGGAAGCTTGCCTAGTTTGTCTTTAAAGAGATCAGCATAAGTACAGAAAATACACAGGGCAAAATTAGAATAGTGGTCTTTTAAGCTAACATGGTGGACTTCCTTGTTAAATGAATGCAGTCCCAATTTCAAACTGTCTCTAAGCCCTAATAATGACTGGACATACCTCTTGATCCCATAAAATAATAAGTCATAGCTTCTCCCAGCAGAGTAACATGAAAGCATTACTGAGCCTTTGGTTTGAATTTCTTCACCACCATAAGCAACAAGCTTCACACACTTTGCCAAATCAAGCTTCTCTCCAGCACATACTCTAGAAAATGTTTCAGCAGACATAATATTGCACCTTGAACCTGTATCAGCTTTGAACTCTATGGGTTTTCCATGTATCCAAACAGTGTAAAATACTTCATTCTTTGCCCGCAAATTTGCATTGACCGTTTCACTAAGTACTGACACACCATCAACATAGAAAGTAGGGTCACAGCTTTCTAATTGATCAACTAATTTCTAAATGTTCCCTTTTAAAAAAAAGAATGTGTGCCTTTTGATTTACAAAGCCTTTTGAAATGATACCACTTATTGAATTTGTGGCATTGTTGACCAAAAGCTAAGCACTTTCTCTTTTAAACTCATGATTACCACCACAGTTATGTCAGCTAGCAATGAAACTGGGAGAGAGCCCATTCTTTGAGTTTGCTGACTCACATTTGTACTTCACTGAGAGTGGGCAAAATCTGGAATTTGCTAGAAAGCTCTGGGGTTTACCAGTGAGTGCTGCAGGGGTTACAGTTGCTGACATGTGCTTGGGCCTTTTTCTTTTAACCACATGCTGCATGCTATCAACATGAGCTTTAGAAGTTATTGGAAGCATGCATTTCTCACTTGTAAGCATATTTGTGTGTTTTTCTGTGAGCTCATATGTCTGACAAATCTCTATGGTCTTATTCA
Organism: Protopterus annectens; assembly: GCF_019279795.1. Lineage (NCBI taxonomy): Eukaryota > Metazoa > Chordata > Ceratodontiformes > Protopteridae > Protopterus > Protopterus annectens. The sequence continues at coordinate 994,244,446 of NC_056731.1, read as the reverse complement.
AAGTTAAGTTACTGTCACTAAGCAAAACCTTTCTTACAGCGTCATCTTTAATACCACACACAAGTCTGTCTTTTATCAACTCATCCTTTAAGTCACCAAATCTGCACATGTTAGCTTTGTTTCTCAGATCAGTTATATATGCTGCAAAAGTTTCACCAGGCTTTTGATTCCTTGTGTAAAATAAGTGCCGTTCCATTGTAATGTTCATTTTGGGGTTACACATTTCTCTAAATTTATATTTTAAGCACTCAGGGTCCTCCCTTGACTCAGCTGGTACAACAATATGATAGTTTTCCTCCTCTCCTGCAAATACAGCAGGTGCATACACAAATGAATGCTCCCTTTCAATGGCTTCTGACCTAGCTAAAATAAGCAGAATAAATGCCCTTGTATAGGGTGCTAGGTTCATAGGTGTGTACTAGGCTAATGGCTCTGGAGCCCCAAGCCCATAGGATTACCCTGGCATTGTGCCATCCAACATTAGTTCCCAGTGCCACTGTCAAGTAGAGCCACTAGAGTGATCCCCAGGGTGAATTTTCTATTTCACAGTGAGGTGCTCTGGCAGTCTCTGGGTTATGAACCTGTCCCTCCAGCATGTTCTGTTGATTGTGGTAATGAGGTTGAGGTCTGTGGAGCATGTGGTATGGAGGGATTTGGATTTCTTTAGATGTGGCATTCCTAACAGAGCTGGGTCAGACATGGCTTTGTAAGTCAAGCACTAAGTAGGCAATATGAGACACAGAATAGTTGGATTTTTTTATTCTGTCCAAATATAACAACTGTTTAAGGCCTATGATCATCTTTGTGAGGTATTTTTGCGGCCTCTCCAGTTGTTGCAGGTGTCTAGTGAGGTACATACCAAATGTGGCATTGTACTCTGATTGGCCTAATGAGGGAAGAGTAGAGGGAGATAATGACATCTTTCTTCCTGGATGTAAAACCCTTGGTAATGAGATTGCCACACAGAAGGACTTTCTGACCACAGTGGCAATGTGGTGGTCAAAAGAGAGGTTGCTGTCAACCTGTATTCCGAGATCTCTTATAACACCTTCTGTGTTCAGTGGACTAGCATTGATGTGGTAATTCATGGGAACCGAGTTTTCCCCAAAGGGGATGACAACACATTTTTTGGCATTGAGCTTAAGGCCATGGTTCTGACACCAGTCGTTGGTCTCAGTGAGGCCTTTCCGCAGGATGTCAACATCACTTGGGGAGTTAATAATAGCTCCCAACTTGCAATTGTGTGTGAACTTTGTCAGCCAGAGTTCCTTCGTGTTGACCTGGACTTCGGAGAAGTAGATACCAAACAGGAGAGGACCCAGGACAGACCCCTGTGGGACTCCACTCGAGACTGTTTGGCAGTCTGACTTGGAGTTAGCTACTTTCACACTGTGGGTTCTATCTGTGAGTCAGTTTGCAACCTACCTAGTAATATAGGGGTTCATGCCTAGCTTAGTGAGTTTTTCTATGGTTCCTGAGTGGAGAATGGTATCAAAGGCCTTGGCCAGATCAAGGTAGGCTGTATGAACCACCTTACCTTCATCCACAGCTCTGGTGACTGACTCAAAGAAGTTGACCAGGTTGAGCAGGCTTGATCTACCCTTCACAAAACCAAACTGTGTGAGATCCAGCATTTGGAAATTCCCTATATCCTTGTTCATTAGGTCCATGATGATGCATTCCATAGCTTTGTATATCAGACTCATCAGGCTAATGGGCAATAGTTCCCAGGGTCTGTAGTCACTCCTCCTTTGTGGAGATGGATAACTGTAGCAGTGCACCATTTGGTAGGGACAAAGCCTGAGGTGAGGCTGTGACTGAACAGGGCACACAGGTGTGGTGCCAGTCCACTCTGTAATTCATGCAGAACACAGCCAGGAATATTGTCATATCCCATAGAAGCTGTATTCTTGTCCTTGGACAGTGCTGTTTTAACCTGTGCAGCAGTAATACTGGGCCCCTGGCAATCTATATTGTGATTGGTCCTTTAGAGGAGGGGGGTAAAGTTGGCACTGAATCTGTTGGCCAGTATATTAGCAATATCTCTTGACTCGGTATAGGAGGTATCATTGTGCTCAGAGCAAATCTGGGTATTGTCATGGAGATTCAATTCATAACTATTGAAGGCCTTGTGGTTGTCTTTACTATCTGCTGCAATTCTGTTTGATGAGGGATCTCAACTTTTTGTTAAGGGTGAAAAGGGAGTTTTTCCAGTCTTAGGACTTCACCTTATTCTGCATCAGTTTCTTCCTTCTGTTGTAGAGTTTGTTTATGGCAGGGGACCACCATATTGGCTTCTTTTTTTGGAGGAGAGCGTCTTGGTTCTATTGGGTATGGCAAGATCCATGCATTTGTGTATGTGTTCGTACAGTGCACTGGTGTATGATTCGGCAGTCATGCAACTATTTTCCATTCGCATGGGTGCCGTGAAGTTAGCCACCTCTGTTTTTAAAGGCCCAAACTTAACTTTGGAGAAGTTTTTCATGGTAGTTACCTTTGTGTGGGGGGGCGGGGGGGATGAGAATTTCCAAGGTGATTAGTTTGTGATCGGATCTGACCAGGAAGGAATTGACTATTGGTGTAGAGCAACAGTCGCTCATGTTAGTAATAACCAGGTCATGAATGTTGCTACTTCTAGTCAGGGTAAGAACGAGCTGGTCAAGAGCATTGGAATTAATGAATTCCAGGAAATGTTGGGCAAGTGTATTGGTACATGAGTAGTTTTCCCAGTTAATGGAGGGGTAGTTGAAGTCTTCCAGTATGAGAGTGTTAGGTTGGACCCTAATATTCTTCAGGGTGCTTAGGAACGTGGAGTGTGAGTTTTGGGACATGATTGGGGACCTATAGCAGGCTATGATCTGAATTGCTGTCTTACCCAATGTTAGCTGCACCTGAAGTATCTCTGATGCATTATGCTGGGCTACCAGTCTGGAGGTGTGCATATCTTTTATGAATATGGAAACACCACCACCTTTGGAGTTTCAGTCCAAGTTCTAGGGCCTAAAGTTGTGGAATGAGTTATAGCCTAGTGGTGCAGGGGTGCTTTCTCATGCTTTGAACCAGGTCTCTGTTACAGTACAAATGTTGATGTTCTCCATTTTAAGGAGTGCTTCGAGTGGGTGCATTTTGAGATTTAGACTTCTAGCATTGAGCAGCATGACCCTCAGATTGTATTTGTTTGTAGCTGTTACAGTGGTAATTTGGTCTTTGGAACATAGCCTAAAAAAGGCACTACAGGGGTGGCAAGAGCCTTGTCCAATATCCGGAAGCCCAGGGGTGACAGATGCAGGCCATCTTGGGCAAAGCATCGTGGTCTGTCAGTCATGCCATCCCAGGCAGATAGCTACTGGATCCCCTTGGAATGACACCAGAAACTTAGCCAATTGTTGAAATCAATCATTTTCTGTTTGCACTGTGGTATTATTCTGGGTGATTGTAGGATGCTGCTCAGGACTAGGGTTATACCCACCTGGGTTATATAATCTGAGAGCTCCTACATGTCTCTTTTCATGTAATCCAAGGAGGTACATCTCAGGTCATTCACACCCAAATGTGCAATGACAGAGTCATATTTGTACCTGTTGTTGAGGGACCTGAGTGTGTGTGTTATGTGGTGGATCCTGGCACCTGACAGGCAGCTGACTGTTACTTTCTCCTTATTCAACCTAGTGAGTGGGACATCAGTGTGCCACACTATTGAGTCACCTATGACTAGTGGGTTGGGCATGCTGTTTTGCCTTAGGGGCTTTGGTTGAGTGGCACACTGTTTAGGAGCATTATGTGTCTAGTGATTAGTGTTGTGTTGTGGTGGTCGAGTGTGTTTCTGCCTTGGAGACCTCTGCTGTTTGGGTCAATTTTTATTGAGACCCTCCACAAAGGTGGGTGTGTGGTTTGAGTTTTCATGTGAAGGGAGTCTGGAGGGCTATGTGTTCCATGTGGTATGGTGCAAGTGTTGACCTTCTGCTCTTGACCAACTATTCCAGTCTTGGCTGGAGAGTGTGTGGCTTCCAATTTAGATGTATAGGTGCATCTCTCCCAAGTCTGAGTGTTGTGAGGTAAGAGGAGAGAGTTGTCAGTGTACATGAGGCAGTTGATACATTGCCGCAGGTTGCCCAAGTTCACCATGTTAATAGGAGAAAACACGGGGAACTGACCTTTAGACATGCCTGGTGGGGTGGGCATTAATAATAAGCACTGGGGCTGCTTCCTTGAAGAAGGTTTAGTGCTGGTAGCACTTTTGCGTGCTACAATAATTGCTACATGAAGTCTGGTAAAGTGATAAACTAATAAGCTAGTAAAAGTGCAGGAGAGGAGAGAACTAGCAGATCTAAGGGAGATATTGAAGAGCAGACTTTTTTGCTCTGCTCAAAAGCTCACAAACAGTCCTGGATACAGCAAATCTATATCTGGACTAGACTAGTTACAGGAAAGGTGGGAAACAAGCGCAAATGCAGGCTTTTAAACCAGAAAGTTGAAAGAGATGGAAAAACTGCCCAAACGGCCAACAAACTACAATTTCTGGGCCAGAAATCACTCCTGTTGTGGTAGATAGGCTACCTAGTACTTACCACTCCCACTGATAAGCTAGAAGGCTTCACTCCAACAAAGAAAGGCTTGGAGGTGCTCATAAGCTTACAATCAGTCCTGGATACAGCAGATCTGTATCTGGGCTAGGGCTAGACTTGTTACAGGAAAGGTAGGAAACAAGCTTAAAACTTTTCTTTCTTTATTTATTTATTTACAGAAAAGCAGTTAAAACAGCACTAAAACAATTCAAATGCATTGCTAGCTAGAACACTTGAGTTGTAGCAATATTAAAGCAAATACAGTTTAAATAAACAAAGTGTATTCAACTGGTGTTCTGAACTGAATTCAGTTATTGTTTTATTCAACTCTGAACAGTTAAAAGGTGCCAAGAAATATACTTATCAGCTCTACATTTCCAGATTTTTTGAGAAGCACATTCAATCAGAACACAAAGAAATTCTATCAATGGTAGATTTATTTTAGTAAAGTGGAAAGGGAAAAAGGAGGAAGAGAGATAATTCAAGGTTAAGAAACTAAGTGGATTGTCCTTCTCAAATGTTCTCTCTGTATTAGGTAGAGTGAACTAATGACAATAGACTGGAAGAGGTGTCCTAGATCAAATTTACAGTAGGGGCGGGCAACTGCAAAGCCACCAAGTATAACAACAAGATACCAATAGGGACTGAGGGTGTGAAACTAAATGAGTTGCATAATTCACTACTTGGCAGGAATCAGAACAAACAAACAGATGTTTAACAAATGGAGAACATTTCGAGTTAATACCTTACAAACAGTGAAACTAACTAGAAAAGATTTACAAATAGTGTGACAGTAAAAACCTTATTTATCTGTCCCTGTGAGGCAGACAATTTTAGTACAATCATGCAGATTAGTGTATAGGTATAAAATGCAGTAAAATGTATGCAGCAGACAATAAAAAGTGCTATAAATATCTAGAATAAGCAATTTTTAGTAAAAATACGCAAAAAAAAAAACCAGGATACTTACTGTTATATATCACGTCAGAGTTTTGGTCAGTGCCCCTCCTCCATTTAGCTCTGTGTGAAATGGCAGAAAAACTCACAAGGTAACTTCTTAAGTAACAGAAGGTTGAAAATTGAAACAACTTTAAAAAAAAGCTCAAAAGAACCAATGAGGTGCTTACTACAAGTCGTAGACCAGGCAATCCTAATCAGCCAATGACCATAAACACTACACTCTCACTGAAGTGGTAAATGGCTTTTGTTAAACTAAGATGGCTTGAAAAATGTGCGCAGAACACACAGCCTCTGCAAACAAACAACTTGGCCAAGAAACACAGTCCTGAATATGGACAATGCTACAGCTACTAGCTACATTGATAAGCTAGAAGGCTTCACTCTAATAAAGAAAGGCTTGGGGTGGGGCTCAGAAGCTTACAAACAGTCCTGGATACATCAAATCTGTATCTGGACTAGACTGGTTACAGAAAAGGCAGAAAATAAGCTTAGAACTTTTTTTTTATAGAAAAGCAGCTAAAACAGCACCAAAAACAATTCAAATGCAGTGCAAGCTAGAACACTTGAGTTGTAGCAATACTAATGCAAATACAGTTTAAATAAATGCAATTTATTCAAACGGTATACCAAACTGAATTCAATTATTATTTTATTCAACTCTGAGCAGTTAAAAAGTACCAAGAAATATACTTATCAGCTATATATTTCCAGATTGTTTGAGAAGCACACTCAGTCAGAACACAAGGAGATTCTAGCAATGGTAGTTTTTTTTAGTAAAGTGGAAAGGAAGAAAGGTGGAACAGAGATAATTCAAGGTTAAGAAACAAAGTGGGTGGGCCTTCTCATATATTCTCTCTGCATTAGGTAGAATGAGCTAATGACACTAGACTGGGAGGAGTATCCCAGATCAAATTTACAGCAGGGGCTGGCAAATGCAAAGCCTCCAAGTATAAGAACAAGATAGCTATACAGAGTGAAGGTGAGAAACTAAATCAGTTATTCAGGAAATCAGAACAAACAAACAGATGTTTAACAAATGGAGACAATTTCCAGTTAATACCTTACACACAGTGAAACTAGCTAGAAAAGATTTACAAACAGTGTGACAGTAAAAACCTTACTTATCAAGCCCTGTGAGGCAGACAATTTTAGTATAACCATGCAGATTAGTTTATAGCTATAAAATACAGCAATAATATGCAGCAGAAAATAAAAGATGCTATAAATATCTAGAATAAACAATAACTAGTAAAAATAAGCAAAGAAACAGTATACTTATTGTTATATATCACAGATCAAAGTTTTGGTCATTGCCCCTCCTCCGTTTAACTATGTGTGAAATGGCAGAAATACTCACAAGGTAACTTCTAAGTAACAGAAGGTTGAAACCTGAAACAACTTAAAAAAAATGCTCGAGAGAACCAATGAGGTGCTTACTCCAAGCTGTAGACCAGGCAACCCTAATCAGCCAATGACCATAATCACTACACTCGCACTGAAATGGAAAGTGGCTTTTGCTAAACTAAGATGGCCTGGAAAATGTGCTCAGAATACAAAGCCTCTGCAAACAAACAATTAGGCCCAGAAACACAATCCTGAATATGAACAATGCTACAGCTACTACCTACACTATTTTAGGCAGAAAACACTACAGAAATTTTTATCAGAGCAAAAAAACAGCAGTCAGCCACTAAATGAAAGTTTTAAACAAATAAATGAGCAAGGAGGCTCTAGAGAATGGTTTTAACTGCAAACAAATCAGTTATATGATATACTCCTTGGCAATAAATTAGAACAAACAAACAAACAAACAGATGTTTAACAAATGGAGAAAATTTCCAGTTAATACCTTACATACAGTGAAACTAGCTAGAAAAGATTTACAAACAGCATGACACTAAAAACCTTATTTATCAGGCACTGTGAGGCAGAAAATTTTAGTATAATCATGCAGATTAGTTTATAGTTATAAAATACAGTAAAAAGTATGCAGCAGGCAATAAAAAGTGCTAAAATATCTAGAATAAGCAATAACTAGTAAAAATAAGCAAAAAAGAAAGAAACAAGATACTTATTGTTATATATCACAGATAAGAATTTTGGTCAGTGCCCCTCCTCCATTTAGTTCTCTGTGAGAGCTAAATGGAGGAGCATGGTAATCTTTATCACAAAATGTAGCCTGTATGAAAATATCATACTCTTGCTCAAACACCCTCCAGTTCGCTGCAATATTAGTATCAAACACAAGTGGACCTGGTTTTCGAAATCCATCTGCCATGCCAACAAATTATGCCCAAACACACTGAAAATGTGGCCCTTGTAGTTATATACAAACCAGTTCTCACAGTAGCTTGTCATAGCATTCAAATGCACAATAAACTCTGAAATACTGTACTTTGTGAAATATGCTCTGAAATAGCTGTATTTTGTGAAATAACTGTACTGTAATACTGCACAAACATGAGAACACTTCATACACTTCCGACATCTTGAATAACTTAGTAATTCAAATGTTTCTATCAATATGTCACAGTATTAGACATTTCGTTTATCTAAAATATTGTTTAGAATGTTCTGCATGGTTTGTTTCATATTTTGTGAATAAGAAATCATTTGAGCAAGTTTTAACATCTGAAATTCGTTTCTGACATGTTTTGTTATTTATAAGTGCAGTAGGGATGATTCACTCCTATATATTCCTCTAATCTTAACTGAATGCCTCTTGGTCTTGAATCTAGAGAAACTGGATCCCATTCTGGTACCATGTCACTCGTCTCTCTCTCTCTCTACTATAGATGACGAACAGGCAGGATAGTTTATTTATATGCTTTATTACATGAAAACACATTAGGATGGATAGCAGAATTACAAAATATAAATGAACTGATCAACAGACAGATTATACAGCCATACATGCGTACATCTCAACAGCTTACTACAAAATGTCAGTCAGGCTCACACATGCTCAGTATTTATGCACTCGTGCAAGCCCCTAGATAGATTCTTAAAAGTACACACACACACACACACACACACACACACACACACACACACACACACACACACACACACACACACACACACACACACACACACACACACACATTGATCTACATTAACATTCATAAAGTCATGCATGTGACATGTTGTTTGTACTACTACGAATCTTTGATTTTTCTAACAGCAGCACATTTATAGACCAAAATGAGTGCCAATATTTATTATGACCTTACTCAGTAAAATTATGTGTAATACAGGATTTGAAACCTGCATCACCTGTCCTCTTACTCTAAGCTCACTTCATTTACACCTTGTGTCACAGAGTTGGTCATTGGTCATGTTTCAGGTGCTTTCTCTTGCAGTCATTACTATTCTTGTAAGTGATCAATGCCAGGCTTATTGCTTCTGAAGGCAAGCCAAATTAAAATTTTCACCTTTTTCCTTAAGCCGTGAAACCTGATTGCAAGATACCAATAGATATGTAAATGCAGGAAGCAATAAAAATATTTAAAAAAAATTTTGATAGCAATTGAAAGGAACAAGAAACTAAATGAATCAAAGTGTATATCTAGCAATGCACAGAAATAGTAATGCATTACACTAACACATTCAAATTTCTCAGATCTCCTTGCCACATCACAACTATCATATCTGTCTCACAATATCAGGACTTTAGGTAATGCCATAGCAATGGAAAAAAGGACAGGTAACAGCAGAAATTAAATCATTTTTGATACCACACACACAATTAATACTGACATCATTTCAAGTGATATGTCTGTCTGTAAGGTTTAATACCTGAGAGATATGTTGATGTAATCCATCATGTTTAAGACAGTTCTTCGTGTGTCATGTTTCTTCATTTGTCTTATCACAACTTGCAAAGTTTCAGATTTCACTGCTTCCATCCGACATGTTCTTTACAATACTGAGATTGCGAGTTTCCCAAATAAACACATTCATACTCCACAATTAGTGTCAATAATTATTATGACCTCCCTCTTTAAAATGATCTGTGAACAGGATTCAAACCCTGCATCACCTGTACTGTTTCCTCTACACTCACTTAATTTATACCTTATGCTACAGAGATAAGCAGTTATACGCTTGAAGTTTTTTACTCAGTACTATCCAGATTGCTGAGGAAAGTCTCAATTGCACTACTGATGGCATTCCAAATTACATTTGTGAGATTTTATCTTAGGAAGTGAATGTACATTCACTGCTACTGACCACTGACAGTCAACAGAGAACAATGCAAAATGGAATGCAAAGGATAAAAGAAAAAAATAAGAACATATTTTAAAACAAGTACTTTAAATGTACATTTCTGATGTTTCCTCAAGATTGTTATCTTGTAACAGTAACCTGTATGGATATGAACAATCAAACCAGGGTTTAAAGATTATTTCCCATATTTGCCATAGATACAGACATATATTAGCAAGAAGAAAAAATTAGACTAGATGTACTCAAAAATGTGACGTATCATCACATTGAAAGTACAACAGAAACAAGTTCAGAAAGTTTTCCTTTTTCATTTATCAGTACATATCTTAATGAATGGGATATTTACTACAGTTAGGATACCCATGTGCTCATACAATATTAAACAAAGAGTGCAAATACTGCAGCTTTATTCCGCTCTTAAGGTGCCTCATTCCCTTATCTGTGCTTCCCTAAGAACAACGCTATGTAATTTTCATTGCACATTGTATCTGTCTCAGTGAGTAATGTACCCCCGTTGAATATGCACAATATTTCTTAACAAGAGTCAGGAAATGTGGTCATAAAAGAGCATCTGAATGTTATGAAAGTTTCTCTGCCTACATGATGGCAATACTTAGTGTAGCTGTTAATAAACCCGGCCTTCAGTGTTGTAAATAATTATGTAATATTCAATAAAGCTTAGATAGCAACAAGAAATATAATAAACAGCACATTAAGCTGGAACTTGCAAACAGTTGATGTTATAGTCATAAAGGTGACAGTAAGAATGACTGAGGAAAGTGATGTAGATGTAGTAGCAGAATATTTAAGAAGATCATAATAATGATGATGAGATAGGAAGAGTGACAGTAAAGTGGAAAATAGAAAAATCAAGAGAAATATGGGCATTGAATGGGAAAGTGGAGACAGATATAGGCTGAGACAGAGGAGTGAAGAGAATTAGGGAGATATCTAGGAAGTGAAGTGGAAAGGGCTGCATGATAAAGGGGGAGGTGGAGCAGTAAAGAGAATGAGTGATGTAAGGAGTAATGTGTTCATTAGGGGGATGTATACTGCAAGGGGGTTAGGTACTGCACTTGTGATATGGGATAACTGTGTGCTAAAGTACTCACCAGTATGCATTCTTGTTTTCATTACCTATGATTACTGAAGCAGTAACATTGACTAAAGTCTCTGTATTTTTTTCAATGTGTGTGTGTGTGTGTGTGTGTGTGTGTGTGTGTGTGTGTGTGTGTGTGTGTGTGTGTGTGTGGATTGCTTCAGAGAGGAAATTGACCTGCTATTTGCTGGAAGTAGTGTCTGTTCACTTCCATTCTGAACCTGGTAACAGAGAGTCACTGCTAGAGTTTTCTCATACTGTAGTCATTACTAAGGTGGATTATAAACTGCGTATGATAGCAGCTGACTTGGACATGTCATTCCATCACTGATATACTTTAAGCAGTTTGGATTTTTTGAGGGCAGACATATAGCAAGAGGTATACAGAGGGGATTTTTACTTTTTCATCAATCAAGTCTCTATTGTAGTAAGGTTGTACTTATTAGTCATGATATTCAAACATACCTCTCAACTGTACAGGTTTTCACAAAATGTCCAGATTTTTGTTTCATACTTTTGGTTCATTTTGAATAAAGTTGTGTTTTTTCTGGCAAATTAGTGGCAAATCATTAAAGACTGAAGCTAGAAAATAATGACGGACATTTGAGTTTCTGACTTCATACCCTTCAGAAAATGCGTGCTAATGCACAACCTGTTATTCTATCACCTTTCAAAGTTTGTAAGAGCAATATTTAAAAATAGTCCATATTTTTAGTCCTTTGTCCCACTTTTATTCGTGGCTTTGTCCAGATTTCCATTTTTGGTCCTTTGTCCAACTTTTATTCATGGCTTTGTCCAGATTTCTTACTCTAAGAGGTTGAGAGTTATGTATTCAAACTATTTCGGAACATGGAACTTTTTCTGTGAGATTCTGAAGGCTTTTGAATTCTGATCCACGATTGTTATGGATTTAGATTCTTCATATAGTGTGTCTGTTGCTTACTGTAATCTGGATGGAGTCCTCTATTCTTACACCACTGTACAAAGGACTGATAATATTTAATCTTTAGATTGAAGTAGTTACTCAGAATATTACATACATACATACAAGTATTTCAAGCATGGGCATTAATGCCAATATACCAAAACAGTTCTTCCCATAAGTGCCCAGGCTGTTAGTGATGACTCTGATGTTGCTGGTATCTCACTTGGTCAGTATCAGGGGGTTTTACACTTAGGAGATCATTTTTCTTGTTTTTTTTTGTCATAGAGGTGATCAAAACACCCACTGCATCAGATTACTGCTTGCCAAAACAAGTCTATGGGACAGAATCATATCATAGTTAAATGGGGATAAGAAGTTGTGTGTGTGTGTGTGTGTGTGTGTGTGTGTGTGTGTGTGTGTGTGTGTGTGTGTGTGTGTGTGTGTGTGTGTGTGTGTGTGTGTGTGTGTGTGTGTGTGTATGTGTGTGTGTGTCACTGTTGTGCGATACTGGATTTAGTATATTTAGTGGTGCAGTGGTGAGGGGGTACAACACCACTTGTAAAAGATGTTTTCTGATTATTTTTCTATTGCTGGTGCTATAAATTACTTTATTTAATCATCAGTCATGAGTCTGTGAATGTTGGTGTTGCAGGATAAAACTCCATCCACTTACCTATAAATAGGCCCACTCATAGGCCCTGAAAACCTGGAAAGATTTGCAAGATATGCCAATAGTGTTCAGAGTATGTTCTGTCTGACATCATCAGACTCAAGATATCGTACTACTCACATCTCTGAGAACCTTGATCTATACCCAGATTTCCAGGTAACTTGCAGAAGGAACAAACATGGAGTGCAAGTTTCAGCAGTGAACCTCTTGCACCTTCCATCAGCATTGATGAAGAATTGTGTGATTTTTGTGGGAGAAATCTGACCTAGAAACACATAAATAAATGTTTTCTTATTTCTAATGAATCCAAGCACAATTTACTGAGGCAATTACAATCAGAAAAGGCGGGAAAGGTATGGGAGCCTACAGTTGAAATTATCCATATTTTGCATGCATGTTTGAAGTTGGTAATTGGTTAAAGATAACATGGAAGGTCTTCTTGTAGATGCTCAGTGACATTTTCCTTCCATTTCAGTTATCTTTAATCCATACTGAGAAATTCAGCCTGCATAATTTTATGTACAGTTTGACACTCCTTAAAGGATTTACACATAAGTGGAATATAAATATATGACATTCCTCCAGACATTGTAGGATTCTAGTTGATAGGTTCATAGATTCATAGGTAGGTACTAGGCTATTTGCCCGAAGGCATTTATAAGTCTAGCCAGAATGTGTTGGCTTTCGCCGCCCCCTTAGATTAGTTCCCTGTGCCTCTGTCCAGCAAAGCCACTGAAGTGATCCCCGGGGTAAACTTTCTGTTTCCCATCCATTCGTCAAGGTTTCTCTTGAAGAATGTTAGCGAGGAGCTCTGCCTAATGTAGATTGGAATCTTGTTCCAACCCATGGGAAGTCTTTGGGACAGAAATCTATCCCTCCAGCACATCCTATTTATTGTTGTGCTGAGGTTTAGATCCCTAAAATGTGTGGCTCGTGGGGATATGGTTTTCTTTAGGTGGAGCATGTCCATCAATTCTGGGTTGGACATGGCCTTGTATTCCAGGCAGAGATCACCTCTGAGCAGGCGGTAATGCAACCGAGTACAGCTGGAGTTTCTTCAGTCAAGCTGCATAGGGCGTCCGTTTGAGGCCAGTGATCCTCTTGGTGAGGTGCTTCTGTGGTCTTTCCAGCTGTTGTAGGTGTCTTGTAAGGTACATCCCAAATGGGGTGTTGCACTCTATGATGGGCCTGATGAGTGATGAGTAGAGGGGCACAATGACCTCTTTTGATCTGGATGCGAACCCTTTTGTGATTAGGTGGGCCACATAGAAGGATTTTCTAACCACTTTGGCAATGTGATTATCAAAGGAGAGATTACTATCTACTTGGATCCCCAGATCCGTTATTATGTCTTCCGTATGTAGGGGACTAACACCTATGTGGTAGTTTGTGAGTAATTTGTTTTTTCGAAAGGGGATGACTATGCACTTTTTGGCATTTAGCCTGAGGCCATGATTTTGACACCAGGTATCTGTCTCAGTGAGACCCTTTTGGAGGATGTCTGTGTCAGCCAGAGAGTCAATTATAGCCCCTAATTTGCAGTCACCTGTGAACTTGGTCAGCCATAGTCCTCCTATGCTTGACTGTACCTCTGAGAAGTATATGCCGAACAGGAGGGGTCCTATGACTGAGCCCTGGGAAATGCCACTTGTAACCTGTTTAGAGTCGGACCTAGTTCCTGCAAATCTCACCTTGTGGGTTCTGTCCGTGAGCCAGTTAGCAACCCATCTTGCGATGTAGGGGTTTATGTTCAGGCTGGTGAGCTTGTCTATAATACCAAAATGGAGAATGGTGTCGAAGGCCTTCGCAAGGTCTAGGTAGGCTGTGTATACCACCATTCCCTCTTCTATAGCCTTGGTAACTGTCTCAAAGAAGTCCACCAGGTTTAGGAGGCACGATCTTCTCTTAACAAAACCGAACTGGGTAGGGTCCAGTGTTTGGAGCTTCCCAATGTCTCTGTTAATGAGTTCCATGATGATGTGCTTCATAGCCTTGCAGACCAAGCTAGTCAGGCCTATAGGGCGATAGTTCCCGGGGTCTGTTGTTGCTCCACCTTTGTGGAGTGGAATAACCACTGCTGTGCACCACTCTATGGGTAAGTAGCCTGTGGAGAGGCTGAGTTTGAACAGTGTGTTTAGGTGAGGGGTTAGTTCGTCTTTGAGCTCATGTAGGACTCAGCCTGGGACACCTTCTGGTCCCACTGATGCTGTGTTTTTGGCTTTGGAGAGGGCTGTTTTAACCTGAGTGTCTATGATTTCAGGGGCCCTACATTCTTCTGGTATTGTTATGGGCTCTTTTGGGGGTGAGAGGGGGGTGTCTGCCAGGATGTTGGCAATATCGGTCAGTTCAGTGTATTTTGTGCCATTCTGCACTAACTCTGAGCAGATCTGAGCATTGCCACTTAGATTCTTGACATAGCTAAAGAATACCTTGTGGTTATCTTTGGAGTCCTTGGCAATTTTTCTTTCGAAGCTAGCCTTGAATGATTTTATGAGGGATTGTAGCTTCTTGCTGATACTGATCAGGGCTGTCTTCCCCTCTTGGGATTTTACTCTTTTCTGTACTAGTTTCCTCCTTCTGTTGTATAGCTTGTTTATGGTAGAGGTCCACCAGACAGGTTTCCTTTTCTTGGAGGAGTGAGTCTTGGTTTTGCTTGGGATAGCACGATCCATGCATTCTTGTAGGTGCCCACAGAATGCATTAGTAAAGGATTTTGCAGCTTGGACAGTGTTATCCTTTAGCATGGGGGCTTTGAAACTTTCCACCTTGGTCTTAAGTAATGTGAAGTTTGCTTTTGAAAAGTTTTTCACGGTAGTTTCACTGACCGGGGGTGGAATGTGAATATCCAGAGTGATTTGTTTATGGTCAGATCTAACCAGCGAGGGGATGACCTCTGGTGTGGTACACTGGTCGCCCATATTGGTGATGACCAGGTCCAATATGTTGTCACCTCTGGTGGGAGTGTTGACCAGTGGATCCAGGGCATTTGAGTTTATAAATTCTAGGAAATGTTGGGCAAGGGATTTAGTACTTGAGTAGTTCTCCCAGTTAATGTTTGGGTAATTGAAATCACCCAATATTAGGGTGTTTGGTAGGACCTTTATGTTTCCCAGTGTTTCCAGAAATGCGGAATGGGGGTCTTGTGACATGGTGGGTGATCTGTAGCAAGCTACAATTTAAATTGCAGTTTTGCCAGTTCTTAGTTGCACGTGGATGATCTCTGAAGCATCGTGCTGTGCCACTAACCTGGAGGTGTGGGTATCCTTGATGAATATGGATATGCCACCGCCTTTTGTATTTCAGTCCAGGCTCTGTGGGCAAAATGTATGGTATGAGTAGTAGCCTGGTAGTGCCAGAGTGCTCTCTGGTGCCTTAAACCAAGTTTCTGTTACTGCACATATATTGATTTTCTCCATACTGAGGAGTGCCTTGAGTGCATGTATTTTGAGGTTTAGACTTCTGGCATTGAGTAGCATTACCCTCAGTTTTTTGTTACTTGTGCTATTTACGGGGATGGGTTTGTCTTTTGAGCCTTGCCTAAAAAAGGCACTATGGAGGTGGCAGGAGCCTTGGCCAGTATTCAAAAGCCTAAGGGTGACAGGTGCAAGCCGTCTCTAGCGAAGCAGCGTGGCTTGTTGAGCATGTCATCCCAGGTGGACAGACACTGGATCCCCTTTGAATGATACCAGAAACTTAGCCAATTGTTGAAATTGATAATTTTTTCTTTATACCGTGGTATCATTCTTGGTGAGGGGAGGATGCTACTCAGGGTCAGGGTCATTCTGGCCTGGGCTATGTGATCAGAGAGCTCTTCCATGTCTCTTTTCATGTAGTCCAGGGAGATACAGCTCAGGTCATTCACACCAACATGGACAATGACAGAGTCGTATTTGTACTTGTTCTGGAGTGACCTGAGTGCTTGTGTTATGTGGCGGATTCTGGCACCTGACAGGGAGCTAACAGTAACTTTCTCCTTGTTCAGCCTAGTGAGTGGGACATCAGTGTGCCTGACTACAGTGTCACCTATTACTAGTGTGTTGGGTATGTTATTTTGCCTTAAGGGCTGTGATTGCATGGCACACTGGTTTTGTGACGTATGTGTTTCATAGTTTGTGATGCTTGGATGTCTGCTTTGAAGGTCTCTGTTGCTTTTGCAGATTTTTATTTAGAACCTCCGAGTATGTTTTCATGTATGTGTGTTTTTTGCCAGTGCTGGTTTAATGGGTGTAGGTGAGACTGGTGGTGTGATGCAAGTATTTCCCTTCTCCTCTTGACTGTCTGATCCAGTCTTGGGTTGAGAGAGCTTAGCCTCCAGTCTGGCTGTATAATTGCATCTCTCACATGTATTAGTGTTTGGTGGTAGGAGGAGAGGGTTGTCTGTGTACATGAGGCAGTTGTAACATTGCCTCAAAATGCCCAGATTCCCCAGTTGGACTGGAGAGTACACCTGAAACTGCCCTTTGGACATGCCTGGATAGGTACAGCGAACTGTTTTACTGATTGGCTGGTAAGGTCGAATAGAGAGCCTTGTCCTTCTGTACAGTATAGGGGGGGTCCAGTGCCAGGGTTTATAACTGCTTGCAATGAGTTTTGAGCAAGTGCTAGGCTGAGAAATGAATGGTTTGAGTGCTTAAGTTGAAAGTTTGTCTAGTTCCAAGGGAAAAATTGAAGAGGAGACTTTGTGGAGCCGGGAATAGTTATACCCTAGCTAACCGGCACTGCCTGGCACGCAAAACCGAGCAAATGCGTTTTTTATAGCAAGAAAATGAAAGAGATAGAAATTAGCCCAACATGGTCAATAAACTACTAGTTTCTGGGCTGAAACCACTCCTCCAGGGACAGATAGGCTGCTCAAAGCTCCCCTCTCTCACAGGTGAACAGAGAAACTTTCTTCTATCCAAGTAAGGTATGGGCAAACACGGAGACTTGTAACACAGCCCTGAATTCAGCACTAACCTGAAAACTGGAGGTTATCCACTTCTTGTGACTTTAGCATAAGCAGGACATTAGATGTAGACAGTGGTATCTTGCTGAAGAATCATCATGTTAGGAAGTTCTCCTGGGTGGCATTGTTCTTCATGTCATTTGAGCACCGCACCGTGAGTGAATATGCATTTTGCTTGTTTATTACCTCCCATGTAGCACCTATTGAATTATTTTATAATAACTTTCCATGTCCTTAGAAAAGTATGCATGGCATGGGTTCCAGATGTGTTTGTAAGTTAGTCATGTGGGTGGCGATCACTGGTGCAATGCTTGTCACAACTGGTTGTTGTTAAAGTTGCAGTATTTTATATATGAATTAATATATGAATAAGTATTGGTTTACTATGTTGAAAATTTGAATACGTTAGATTTTCCAGCACTGGATTTCATTGCTGTTATAAATAACAAATAAAGAGACTGGTGTAAATTAAAAGGAGATTTCAGGCAGAGTATGCTGAGCAGACAAAGATTAAGCTTTAAATTCATTAGGATTGTCGGCGCTTTGAATAGGTGGTGGAATATAGGTAAAGAAACCTGAATCTGCTTTCAAAAGCTTACATGTTTATTTTGCTGTCATATTAGGTAAATATCTGTTTAGTATTTGGCTTCTGGTAAAATTCCTGCTGCTGAAGCTGACAGATATACTCACAAAGATTGTAATCTGTATCAGAACATAACCAGAGAGACATCATTGTTATATGACAGATTACTTTAGCCTATGCAAAATGAACTCATTTCAGTAATTCTGAGCAGTAAGACCCTTTGCTCTAACTGAGTACCTTTGGATACATTTATTTCTATAATGCTGAATATCCAATAATATAGTCAATAACATGGATAGCATTTATGTGATTCTAAACTTCATTTCATAAGCAAATGCCTTTTGATTTTCTAAACAAATCTCTTTTGAGTTCCAAAAATGTAACCTATTTGTACATTGCGGTAAGTCTAAGCTGTAATATTTAATTTGGCTTGAGATATTATTGTTATTTCAAGTCAATGCAATTAAAATTTGAGGACATTTAAAATGATTTCAGGAAAATGTAGCTTGGATGGGTTGGTACGGATTTGTCAGGAATGTTTGCATACATTGCTGGTTGCTGGCCATACAGTTTTGTACTACAACTCTGCCCCATTTTCAGACATATCTTCTAGATTCTATAAATTTATATTACTTTTTTTTATTTTTGTTTTTATCTTTAAAGTTTTAACTAGAGGCAAGCTGAAAACGTTGAGCCTTTGTAACACAGTCACTATTAAATGTATTATACACAATAGATATGTAATATAATGACAGGGTTAGATCACAGCAATTGTAGTGTTTAATCATGTGAGGCAAAGGAGTCTCAATCAGCCATTGTTTTGCAGCTGGCATGAAAGCTGGTTGAACTGCTTAGCATTGTTTTCAGCTTTTATGAGTTTAAGTCCCCTCCAGATAAATCATTTAGATAGATATAACTATCTGTTGTTTTAGAAGACAAAAGCCATGCATTTCTTTTGCTTGTATCCCTGATCATCACACACACACACACACACACACACACACACACACACACACACACACACACACACACACACACACAACTACAGTGATGGCATCCAGCAATTACAACCACTGTTCTTATGAAGCAGAGGATTGTATTGAAAAATATACAGACAGATGCACTAGTTCAGCTAAGCAAAAAAAAAAAAAAAAAAAAAGAGCAATCCCATAATATTGTGCACATGTAAGTTATTTATTTATATATTTATTTAATTTACATTTGTTGACTGGGATAGTCCGACTGGATACATATCCATTTTCACCGGAGGCCCGGGGAGAAAAGCTCTAAACTTGTAAATAGATAAAGACAAGAAAGTTACAGTATATGCGCAAACATATTATATTAACAGACAAGTTACAGTCTCACATTTCAAGTCTATAAAGAATACAGTTTATATTCAGAAACATATACAAATATGTTACAGTTTCTCTTATCAAACCTATAGGTGCAGCTTATATACAGAGTATCTGCAAAGATGTTACAGTTTCTCTTTTCAAATCTTTTAAGTATAAGAGGTTAGTCGACAGTGAATAAAAAATTGCAGGGGGTTATGGAACTAGATGAGGCTTTAGTCAGGGTTAGAGCAAGGACACCAATGAGTTTTAAAATACTGGGTTAGATTTTTTTTTTAACTGATTAAGGGAGGGGTTCAGAGTAAGGTCAGATGGAAGCAAATCCCAGATTTTGCCTACTGAATTTGCAAACAAAGATTCTCCAGACAGGTTGTTAGCTTTAACAGACTGAACCAATGTTGTGTAGTGGAACGAAGTGGCCTAGCATTTTTGTAGGGATGGATAATGTTTTTAAGGGAGGACATTTTTTTCTGGATGGTTAATAACCTTGAATGCTACAGTAAGTTGATTATATTGAATTAGCCTGGGGAGTTCTAGCCATCCTAAGAGGTTTAGGTTTTGACAATGGTGTGCCCTGTATGGAGTTCCTGTGGCAAACCTGGCAATGTGATTGTAGCAGCTAGAGAGTTTGCTGAGATCAGTTTTGTTCAAGTTAGTAAATATTGGCAAGGCATAGAGTAGAGTTGAAAGCAGATGGGTACAGGCAGTGGCAGTCCTAGCTAGAGGGGTGAGAAAAGGTTTATTTTTGTATAGGGAGCCAAGTTTTTTATTAACGGTTTTAATAGTTTGCTTTACGTGCATATCATATTTGACATTGTTGTTTATTATAACACCCAGGAGTTTGGTATACATATCTGGTGAGATTATGGTCCCATTGTTAGATGTTATAGTAAACGAAGGTTGAGAGGATTTGTGAGTAGGGGAGAAGAGAAACAGCTTTGTTTTATTAGGGTTTAATATCAGCTGTTGATTAGAGATCCAGTTTGCCACTGTATTAAAGGTTTTCTGGGTTAAACTAAGGAGATCTGCAGGGGTAGAGGCTGAGCAAATCAGGGTGGAGTCATCAGCATATTGTATACAGGTTGTGTCTGGGATTACAGTGTGGAGGTCATTGATAAAGAGGGAGAAAAGAAGGGGACCTAATATGGAGCCTTGAGGGACACCAAGGGTAATGGGGAGAAGGGTGGAGAGTTTGTCCTGCCAAAGGACAGCCTGTTGTCTTCCACTAAGATAAGATTGAAACCATAGTATGGTATGGCTGTTTAGGGATATTTTATTTAGGGTAAGTAAGAGTAACTGGTGGTTAACCATGTTGAAGGCCTTGGAAAGATCAAGAAACAGGGCAGAAGATATTTTGTTGTTGTTACAGTTGGAATTTATGACATTAGAAAAGGAGAACAGGGCTGAGGTGGTACTGTTTTGTGGTCTACATCCATGCTGGGAGTTGGCCAGAAGATTATGTTGAATAAGGTAGTGTAAGAGCTGTTTATAGATACACTTTCCCATAATTTTAGCCAGAGGGAAAAGGATAGCTATTGGTGTATAGTTTGATAGCTCAATTGAGCTACCTCCTTTGTGGAGTGGTATGACATGTGATATTTTCCAGATAGAGGGGATAAAGAGTTCAGTTATGGTTCTGTTTATCAAAATAGAGACAGGGTATGCTATAACATCAGCATCTTTTTGCAGGTAGTCTACAGGAAGGAGGTCAGTTGAAAGGGTGGTTGGCTGGAGTTTAATTAGGGGGTTAATGAGTGAAGTCAGAACTTTTTGAAAGCTGAAGGAGAGAATGTCACTGGGTTTAGGGTTTCAGCATTAGGACAAGTGGGTTTAAGTTTGCTAGCAAGGGCCTGGATGGTTTCTGTAAAGAAACTGTTGAAGGTATGGGCAATGGACTCTGGCAATTTTTGGATTGGGGCTGAGGGGTTTGGAGTTGTGGATTGCCCTGGGTGGAGGAGTTTGCTAATACCTGCCAGAATGTCTGTGGCTTGTTGTGGTGTTTCTGCTGTAGATGGCAGAAATATTTTTTTTGTCAAGTAATATGGATTTTTCTATATCATTCCTATATTGTCAAAATCTGAGTTGATCTTGTGGGGCTTTAGAGGAGCGCCAGGTGTTCCAGGCATTATGTGTTTGGATTATCTTTAGTTTGGTTTCTTTAGTGAGGGGGCAACTTTTGTTTTAATTCTAATAGACCGTCCAGGTGCATGGTTGTTAAGGATGGCCAGGAATGTGTTATTAAAGTGTGTTACTGCCTCATCTAGTGGTAGTTGTTTTAGAATTGACCAAATGCATAATTTAAGTTATTCTAAGAATTTATTAAGGTTGAAGTTTTTGTTATTACTTTTATTTTATTTATTTATTTTTATTTTATTTAAATTTGTTGACTGGGAGTGTCCGACTGGACGTAGGTAAATTTTCAATGGAGGCCCGGGAGAAAAGCTCCACAGTAAAATAAACAGACAGTATTTACATTGGATTACATAGCGATTAACAATTTAACATAGCAATTACTTACAACGTATTTACAGATGAAGAACATAGTACATCAGTAGACAACTAGAATCTTTATCTGTGAAGTACATAACAGACATTAACAAATGTTACAATGAGAAGTTCCTGCTGTATAATAAATACTAGGCTTATGAGCATCTGAGCTTGCTATAATCAAGGTAGGTTAGTAGAGTGGAAAGAAAGGTAGTGGTTGGATAGGGTGGATGATATTAGAGTGGGAGTTGCAAGGGCATAGCCAGCATGTTTTTAGGTGCGCTTTTAGTAAAGTTTTGAAGTGGGTGCATGATGGTACGGAGGTAATTGTGGGTGGGAGTGAGTTCCATAATTTGGCTATGGAGTAGATTATGGAGGGATGGGACATTTAGTGGATGGTTTACTAGTTTGTGGGCGAGTGAGAGTTGATACCACTGAAGGAGGTGAGGGAGTTCAAGCCGGCCCAGTACAGCAAGTGAGAGACAGTGTTGACTACGGTAGGATGCCCCTGTGGCGAATTTGGCGATTTTGTTGTTGCAGGTCTCTAGCTTGTTTAGATCACATTGCCTTAGGTTGGTATATATTGGAGAGGCATAAAGTAGGGTGGAAATAAGGTGGGAATTTGCTATTGAAATCTTTGCTGCTTTGGTGAGAAATTGCTTATTTCTGTATAATGCTCCTAGTTTTTTGTGGACTTTTTTATGGTCATGGATATGTGAATGTCAAATTTTAGTTTATTGTCTATTTCCACTCCTAGCAATTTGGTGTGTTCAGTTGGGTATATAGTGGTGTTGTCTTTTGCTGTGATGTTAAAGTGAGAGTTGTTTTGAGTATGTTTGGTGGGTTGGAAGATGAGTAGTTTAGTTTTGTTTGGGTTGAGTATTAATTGGGCATCGGATAACCATGTTTCAACAGAGGAAAAGGCTTCCTGTGTGACTTTTTGCAGTTTGGGTAGGGACTGGGTTGAGCAGATGATGGTTGAGTCATCTGCGTATTGTATGAGTGTGCCATGTTTGGTGGCAGAGGCTAGATTATTGGTGTAAACAGAGAAGAGTAGGGGTCCAAGGATGGATCCTTGAGGAACCCCTATGGAGACAGGTAGTTGGGGAGATATGTCATTCTGCCATACAATGGATTGTTGGCGGTCAGAC
Organism: Protopterus annectens; assembly: GCF_019279795.1. Taxonomy (NCBI): domain Eukaryota; kingdom Metazoa; phylum Chordata; order Ceratodontiformes; family Protopteridae; genus Protopterus; species Protopterus annectens. Next base: position 994,221,476 of record NC_056731.1, on the reverse strand, counting down.
AGGTAACTCTGAATCCATTTGGTGACTGATTGTGAGAAGGATAGGTTATTGAGGACAGAGATAAGTTGTTTGTGTGGGACCATGTCAAATGCTTTGGATAGGTCTAGGAAAGTATCAGAGGAGAGATAGCCATTGTTTTTATGCTGAAGGATAGTGTTAGTAAAGGAGAGTAAGGCAGTGGTGGTGCTATGGTTTGGTCGGAAACCATGCTGAGTACTGGAAAGGAGGTTGTTAGTAAGGAGGTAGTCTGAGACCTGAGAGTGTATGCATCTCTCTAGTATTTTGGAGAGTGGAGAGAGAATAGCTATGGGGCGGTAATTGATTAGTTCTGTGGAGGGTCCGCCTTTTTGGAGGGGAATTATATGTGATACTTTCCACAGTGTGGGAATGTAACTTTCTGACAGAGATCGGTTAATCAAGATGGATACTGGGTAGGCCAGAGCATCAGCTGCGATTTGTAGGTATTCACGTGGGAGGTTGTCTGCTGCTAATTTGGTGGGTTTAAGTTTAGTTTAGAGTTTTTTATGTTGGAGGTAGGTACAGGAGAAAAAGAGAAGGCAGTGGGGAGATTACTAGTTGAAGGTGTGGGTTGGAGGGGAGGGGGGTTGTGTTGTTTAGCTAGTGATAATATGGTTTGGGTGAAGTGTGTCTTGAATGAGGTAGCAATATTTTCTGAGGAGTGAGGGATGTTAGGAGGAGGGGTACTGACTTTACCTGGGTGGAGGATGGAGTTTATGGAGGACCAGAATTGTTTGGGGCTGTATTGTGAGGAGTCTAGGGCAGACTGGTAGTATTGGAATTTGTCCTGTTTTATTAGCTTTTTGACTCTATTGCGTAGTTCTAGGAATTTCTGTATAGTTGAGGGGGTTTTGGTTTTGCACCAATGCTCCCAGGCTTTATCCCTGTTTTTCATTTCTGACTTAGTGGTTTTCTGTAGCCATGGGAAGGGTTGTGCTTTGGTTCTGGAAAGTCTTATGGGGGCATAGTAATTAAGGATGCTCAGGAAGGTAGTATTAAAAAATTAAACTGCGTCATCTAGACTGAGGTACTTTAGGGGATGCCAGTTACATTCTTTGAGGGATGAGATGAATGTGAGTGGGTTAAAGTTTAGTTTTTTACGTATTTGACAGTAGATGACAGGTTTAGCTTGGTATAGGTATTTTTTGAGTAGGAATGTTGGGGCGTGATCACTGAGGCTATCTGATAAGCAGCCTGTTATATATGACTGGGGGCTCTTACTGACTAGTATCCAATCCAGGGTAGTGTGCTTGCTTTAGTTTTTATTTATCCTGGTTGGTGACTGGACTAGTTGGGTGAAGCCATGAGGGTGTACATGATGGGTTGGATTGTTGCCAGAACAGGATTGCCAGTGAATATTGAAATCACCTAAGATGATAGTTTCTTGGGGGAGATGGTGGGTAGACCAGCTGAGGAGGTTTTCTAGTGGAGGGATGTTTTGGCCAGGTGGGAAGTAGCATCCAATTATGTTGATGGTTTTGTTTTGGTTAATTTTGAGGTTGGTATATACTATTTCTTCATTGCCTATTTGTGGAGCTGATGATTTTAAGATCTGGATGTTTAGATGCTGTTTAAATATTATAGCTACACCACCTCCTTTTTTGTTTAGCCGGTCTACTCTTAGTATGCCGTAACCTGTAGGGAGTATTTGCTCACTGGTAATGTGAGGTTTTAGCCAGGTTTCTGTCAGGAAGTCTATGGTGGCATGGAGTTCATGGACTTTGTTGGATATACTTCTAATATTGAGGCTTAGTAGAAGGAAGTCACTTGGCTTTCTATTGGCTGTAATATGGGAGAAGTTGTGGTTTCTAGTCTGATTATGAGGATTGGGGTTGGAGATGGTAGGGCCAGGATTGGGGTGGATGTCTCCACTTAGGGATAGTTTTGATATGCATGAGATTATTAGTTTTCTCAGTTTTTTAATGTGTTTGCTTATAAGGGAAACTTTATGATTGTGCTCTGTGGGTAATAGATATGGTGGGAGGGTTACTATGTTAAGTTGTAGGGATGCTTTATGTTTGAGTAATATAGTTGGTAGAATATGTGGGGGTGCATAGGGATGGTTCTTGAGCTGGTGGGAGGGGAGCTGAGTATGGGTGAGACATGAGTGGTGGTGTGAGTAGTAGTACAGTGGTAGTGGTTGAGTGGGGGAATGATGGAGCTTTGGTAGGATGTAAGATATGCAAGTAGAGTGTATGCAGTGAGCATAGGAAAGGTATGCTTGTACACGTTAGTTGAGGAGGTGTGATAGTAGTTGGAAGATGGAGGAGGTAGTGTTGGGTTAGCACTGTGGTTGGCTATTGGAAAGATGGGAGGGGTTTCAGTGCAATAAAGGTGGGACCACTGGGGTCAGGCTGGGGAGCGAAGCGGGTAGAGACCCGACACCAGAGATTTCTTATTGTTTTATAGGGTAGATGTGGACATTCAACTTTATGCCTAATAGTATACATTAAGAAATGATCTCTTAGATCTTCAGGGAGAGTACTTGATTTGTACACGTGGTGGGGGCTATTAATTAGTATCCAGTCCAGGATACTTTCTTTATTGTTAGGCTTGCTGAGCCTAGTAGGGGAGATTATAGTTTGTGTAAAACCATGTACGTTTACGTGGGTGGTTGGGGTCTCTGCAGTGCAGGTGCTTCAATCTATATTGAGGTCCCCTAGAACACTGGTCTCTTGGGGGTAGGCACTGCATAGCCAGTAAAGGATGTCTTCTAGGGTCCCTGAGTTATTACCTGGGGGAAAATAGACACATACTATGTTTATACATTTGTTTTTATTTATTTATAGTTTGGAAATCATAATTTCTGCTTTCTTAGATATAGATGGTTGAAGGTTGTCTAGAGTAACATTTAGGGTGATTTTATAAAAAACAGTAACCCCCTCCCCCTTTCCTGGTAGTACGCTCTAGCCTGAGTATATTATACCCTGGAGGTATAATTTGCATTAATAGTTCTCCTGGTCTGTCAATAAAATGACTGCTTGTTCCTTGGCTGCCTTTTTTAAACATTAGCTCCTACACAGAGAACTTAGCAATTACATAAATTGTTGTTACAGAAAATGGAATATGAAATACAACACCAAGGAATATTCCCTGCTTTTTATGAAAAGATATTTTTATAGCTTTAGTCTCACTGGATCTTCAATGAAGCACAGCTAAGGCCTATTAGTGCAGTATATTCATAGAATGAATGCTACTAACACCTGTATGGGACTAGAATACAGTACCTTATTGTACTGGTACATATCTCTTAGCAGTAAATCACTAAAACATTTTCATTAATCGGGCTTAATAACCTGCCTTTTTAAAATCATTGTACTGTAAGTGAACTGTAAGTTTTAGGTGGTGTCACATGTATTATGAGAACCATATTTTTTATTAACTGTCCATATGTAGAATACTGTTGCCTTTCTTTCCAGGCTTCTGCTGAAAAGGAATTTTTACCTCTACTGAATAACACATTAACAAATGACAATAAATAAATAAATAAATACATAAATGCATACAGACATAAATACATGCATATATATAAATATACATACATACATAAATAAATACATGTTTAGTCTGCTTTTCTGTCACTGAAGTAGAAACTGATTGCACTGGTGAAATATTTATAAGCTTAACTTCCATGAATGGTATTAGGGTGGAATTCATAGTTATTATTCAGATACACGAAGACTATCTAAGCTATCTACAAAAAAGCTGTGATTCAGGGTCTATGTTATAACAGGAAATGATCAAAAGATCGAATGCTGTTGTATCGACCACAAAAGAACAAAAACAAAAAAGAGCGAACAGCCAGAACAGCGAATTTTTTCCCAGGGAAAAAATTTGCTGTTTCCAAAAAAAAAAACCACACACTAAACACTATTTTAAGTGGGGGGCTGTGCCACCCACACCTCCCCCTACTTAAATATACCAACTCTGAGACTGCACTACAGTGCCAAAAATGGCGAAGTGATGGAAGCAGCCAACTGACTTCTATCGCCAGGGAAAGAATTCGCTTAAAAGCCACTTCGTCATTTTGCGTTTTCGATATTTACAGTTCGACGAAGATGCAAAATCTGACTCCAGCCAAATAAAGTTGTGCTATACAAATACATGAAGTAGGATAAATACATTTAGATCAGTAAAGCAATCACTTTGTTAACAGACTGATCCTTCCCCCAACCCCTTCCATTGTCATGTATTCATAACACTTTCATTTTTCATTCATCTGTGAAATCTCCAAGTAAAGATAAATGTATGTTGAGCCGAAAAAACATCCTTACCACTGCAGTACTTCACAATTAAATTACTGCATTTCTACTTTGTATGCACAACCACTTAATGATACCAAGGTAAATCATTAATCTGTAATGATTTCCCACTAACAAACGATAGCTTTACAGTATTCAGTAATAGCCATGATAAAATATCCATGATATCAGTAAAATAAGCATTTCTTTACTATAACTCAGTAATGTTGTATACTTGTTTCATTAAAACAGCAAAACCTTTATTATTTCCTTACTTTAAGAAGTCTGTAATTTATTAACACATTCGCCACCTAACTCAAGCAATCACAAGTTAATACAGCCATATACAATATTTTTAATGTAAATTTAGGTTAATTTACATGTTTAATATGCAAGTTAGTCCATTTGTGTTTATTTCTTTGAATCTCAGTAATACATGAATGTATGTAGCTGCTTATAAAAGCAGCCTCAGGTTCAAGTGAATGTTCTGTGGACACCTGAGGACTCCCCAACAGTCCCTAGCATGTTGCAGGAGCCCACTGATATGCTCAAATACGCTCAAATTTGAATATATTCAGAAAAAAAACAAAATGGAGTCATATGTATTGTTTGCACAAATAGTGTAATCTCTAACCATCTACTCTCATCTGGCACATCTTATCACCTCCAACCAATCAATACCTCATAATAGTTGCTCATCCTACACAAAGGTATATATATATATATATATATATATTTATGTACACCCAAAAAGCTATTCCTGCTGCACAATGTAGGAATTAATAACATTCAGGTTGAATAATTCTAAAAAGCCAGCTAAGGCAAGGTGCAGCAACAGCAGCAATTATAACAAATTATTAAAAAATAGAAATGATTCTTGTATATTGTTTTCATGCAGCATATAAACAAAATTAGAATCTTTTCCTTAAAAAATATGTATGTGGCAAAGCAGCTTTGGTTAAACCAAAATTGCCAACAATAACAGTATTGCACAATGCCCCTGCTGGTTAATTGGGCTTGTTTTAGCAAGTGTCATACCTGAGAGGGAGTAATTCTAAACCTGTGGACGAGAGCTGTGCTCATACTCCCTTAATTCTAGTTCTGGCTCCTATAATCATGGCAGCACCTGTAAAGGCATGAGGCCTCTGTCCAAGCTGGTCTGATAAGGAGTACAAAATCATGGTGAAGGAGTCATAACTAAAAAATATTGAGGTGTGCACTGTAGGAAATGACAAGGAAAACATGAATATCTGACAGGAATTGGGTGAACACTTGCAAACCCTGACAGGGATCACCAGCTCCAGACAGAAGTGCTGTCACAGATGCACTGTCCTAAAGAAGCATAGGCCAAACTAGTAGGTAGCCCAGGCAGAGATAAGAAGGCCAGAGTTCTATACTAAGTATAATTTTTTTTGGGGGGGAGGGCATATTTAAAATATGGTAAACATAACTTTAAAATATTTCGGTGTTGCGTATCTGAAGATATTTGCTAGAAATGCATTTTTAATGTTATTAAACCCATGCAAAAGAAAGCATAAATGTATCTGTATATACAACTGAATCTAAACAGAAATGTGGAATATTTAAGTGATAACATAAGTACCTGTGTAAATACAAATGCATATATCTGAAAAACACAAGTATATAGTTGAATAATTACACTTACAAATAATTGTTGATGTATTTATAGATTAAGAAAAAAATGTTTGTATTTTCACATGTAAACGTGTTATTGCATTAACTTATGTAGTAGTTAAATTGCATGCAGACAATTTTTGTTGGCCAGGAAATATTTATTAGTATAATAGTTCTTTAAGAAAGTCATTTTTATTTCAGAAATGTAACTGGACTTACAAGATAGCTGAATTCAGTCAGGAACCATACCCTAGACAGAGTGTAGGTTGGGGAAATCGGGGTGGCATGCTGCAGTGTGAAGTGAATGCCCAGCGCATACTTTAGTGAGAAATAATTATCTATTTCTTCTGCCTACATTTGTAAACTATCACCTTATATAATTAGAATTGTTAAGGAAGGGAGAAGATTAGCAAAGTATGAGAGTTAAGTATGAGAATTTGTATGTATGAGAAAGTGTATGCCACGCTATTTTTTATCAACATTATTTTTTTCTTTTTTTGTGTGAAATAATACTACTGTAGAGAGAGATTACAGAGATAAGAGACTGTGTAGATCTTTACTCTATACTGATTGTTTTATACTACTGTGCATTTTTCTCACTGTATTTACTCTATATTATTTGTACATACTTTCTTTGTAATTCAATTTTGTAATTCAAACTGTTAATTTCTTGTACTGTGGAGCTTTTCTCCCCAGGCCTCCACTGAAAATGAGTTCTGTATGGCCAAGTGGACTTTCCCAGTAAACAAAATGCTAATAAGTAAATAAATGTATATAGTATTTTATATATATATATATATATATATATATATATATTTATATATATATATATATATAAATACATGCACGGCAAGCAAATGCTATCAGGAATTTAATGGCTTAGAAATAATAATTGTATGTTGTTGTGTCTTTCGGCTTTTTCCGGTTAGGGGTCGCCACAGCGGAACTCCGGTCCGCTAATGATTGGCAGTAGATTTTTATGTGCTGGCTTGCCAGGCCTAACGCACAACCTTCAACGAAGGAACGCCCATTCACGCATGTCGCCACACAGAAGACGCTCTAACTGAGAATCGAACGTGCAACGTCTAACTGTGAGGCGACAATGCTAGTGTAGCACCACGTAAATTGCAAAACAGTTAAACAGGAATTCTCTCATTTCTTCTCTTTACAGCTGAAGCAGAGATCTCTGTAACAGGAGGCAGGAGATGAGGCACTTAGAAACTTGTTGAGACTGCCAGACTGAATAAAGTAGCAAATACTATATTGTGTGTTTAACTGATTTCTTTGATATATGGTTCTATTTAAATTAGTCAAACGATACTTTGGTCAACAGTTCGGTTGATTAAACAGGTGGCTGACAGGTGTGCAAGATCAACAATCCCCTGTTAGGGGGATATACCTTTTTCCTCTTGGGGCTTGCTCGACTGCAAAAAATAATACTTTCTAAGTTTTTTTTTTTTTTTATTTAAGTTTTGCATGTGACAAGATTAATTCCTGGTGCCTGCATAGTAGCGTATTAACATGTATAATGGCAATCAATATGATTTGACATTATGCATGTCGACCAAAGTATCACTCAACTACTTTCTATAGATCCATATATATATATATATATATATATATATATATATATAGAGAGAGAGAGAGATGTATAATTAAGAAGACGTCACATAGAATTGTAACTGAAGCACTGGAGTACATTTAGTAGTACATTACTGCAAACAAGACTAATGTGTATCAATATACAAGTGCAGTATTTCTGTCTTTAAGTGATTCTATCAGTGTATGTAAAGAAAATATTGATACCAGTAACTGAATGAATGGATTGTATTCAGTGCATTACTGCAATCAACAGAGCTATATTTCAGTATGTAAGTGAAGTATTTCTGTCTTTAAATGATTTTGTAATGTACAAGGGTTTATAAAGGGTGTTCTCTGTGCAGTATTGCAAACAAATGCATATCAGACACATATATGATCATTATGTTTCTATATTAGACTGCAACATGTAAACCCCACCATTACATGATGGCAAACACTTTCCTGACAAGCATAAGTACTTCCCATATCATTTCATCCCAAACTCTGCATAAGCACTTCCCACACAGTTAAAAACAAAAGTCTGCATAAGCACTTCCCATACATTCTATTTTACTTTAATACAGATTTATAAAAATAGAAGTGTTTTAAAGTTAGAAATTCACTACTGTGTAAAATGATGTGTCAATTTATTGAACATATTTTCTCTTTTGTCTCCCCACATTTTTCTCTGTTTTTGTTATTTTAATTTTCATTTATTTGTCTTTTATTATTCTATTTTCCTCCAGTGTACCTCCCAGGTTAGGGATCGCTCACCCTCTGGCCATCCTGGGACATCCTGTGGCACCAGTCCTACAGGCACTCCAGTGCATGGCAGGCTGGTTAGCTTCGATGAATAGAAGCTTTGGGACTTGGCTGACGCTGTCCTTGAAGAAGTAGTTGAATAGTAGATTCAACCAGTTGCGGCTTCTTTTCAGTGTGTTAGAGATGCACAGTCCTTGCTGGCACTGACCACCATATTACCCCATCACCTTCCCCCTCAGCATTGTGGTCTTCTAGTGCTCTACCATCTGGTAGTCAAAATGTTTGAGGCTCTGTGGGCAGACACCTCAGAACTTCTTCCCTTATCCTTTCACCTACACCCTCTTACCTATTTCCCAGCCAAAGTATACTCTTATATAAAAAAAGAAAAATCAAAAAAATGGGGGGTCTATCCCCCACCAAAAATATTGTATCCCTCCTCTCCTACCTCCTCCAGTACAACCCTGGTGATTTTTTTCCTTCTGTGTTCTCCTCTTTATTGTGTCTCCCTTTTCCCAGTCTTTCCTATCTCCTTCTTTTGGTTCTTTAATGAAACTATTATGGTATCCACATAAGGGTACCCCTTTATAAAAGATACACCCCTCTTTTTTGTTTTTTAAATATTAATAATGGAAGCTGCACAATCTGTCCCTTGTCTTATCAGTTCTATGTATGACTGCACATAGCTGCATCCATCCTCTATATCTGAAAAAATACAAAGTACTACGAACCTTACGGCTTTTATGCAGTACTTCATAGCTGCATAATACTTTATATCCTGTATCCTTTTGTCATAAGTAGGTGTTTTTATCAAAACACCTTTGCTTTTTGATATTCATCACTAATGCCTTGCTCTTAGCTTATTTGCATATGAGCACAGAAACACTTCCCAATAATAACCGCTATGTACCTGTGAACTGCGTAACTATGAATACCACTATAAACTTATTCTTGCATGGAATCCAATAAAGTCCATAATCTGTGTCCCCAAATATGTTCTGATGTGAATTAATTTCATTGTTCTAGGGTATTAATAGTTACATGACTCTCATGTGATCACATGTAGCTGTTTATCCTAAAGTAGCCCTACTTCCCAAGACAAGAATACAGAGTAGCAACATTTTCTGTGGGGAGTTACACCCCTCTGTGCAAGAGTCTATGGCCACTGCTTCCTATTAAATCATATGAAAATCCCCAAGACTACCACAACTTGGAGAAAAAAAGGCAAATGTCCTGCTGCCTAGGTTTCTCTTGAAAAATGCTATTTTCCCCTTAAGCCATCATTTGTTTAAACCATAAGGATGAGAAAAATTCAGCTTTAAAACCTCCATCTTCAGCCATTGTTTATATACTGCCTTAACATGACTTTGTTGAACACGGGTAATACCCAGTATTTCAAAAGCTACTGAGCTGTTATAATTATAATGAAACATCTGCGCTAGTATGCAATACTCAGCTATGCCCAAAAAGGATCAGTACCCGGAGATACCAGCCTGACATAAATGACCATTGTATACCCTATGAAGATACTTTGTTAAAGACACTGCACATCTGTTCTGCTACCAAAAGTAACAGAGGATCAAAGATCAAAGCAAAACAATGCAGGTGACGCTACAAGTAATTCTAATTGTGATCCACTCATCTTATATTATTTATTTATTTTATTTTTATTTATGTAACATTTATTTACCAGAAAATTAAGTCAATTTTCAGTAGAGGCTTGGGGATAAATGCTCCAGACGCATGTCTTTGTAATGTTGGAGGAAATCAGAGCACCCAGAGGAAACCAACACAGATGCAGGGAGGACATGCAGACTCCGCACAGACGGTAGCTGAGAATCGAACCAGAGAATCTCTTGCTGTGAGGTGACAATGCAACTACAGCACCACTGTGCCATCTACATAGCCACATATTATCAGACTGCATTATATAAACAGTTTAAGTAACAAAATGTAACTGTCCTGCTTGAATTATGACATAAATAAACCCACATTCAAACTGCAGAACTGTGTGTAAATATATGGAGGGCTGTTATTTTTCACCAGAATGATTAGTTATTTGTTTCACATTGATTACCTTCATCATTTCTCAAACGGAAAATTACAGTCAGTGATGCAGATCTCTTGACTGACATACAAATCACTTCCTTCATTTCACCATACTAAGAAACATCTCATTTCAAACTTTCACTGTTTCCCATATCATCTGTGTCCTTTCATTTTCTCCATTTATGTATTTACTTATTTACTTGTTTATATTGCTTATTTGTTAATTGTACATAGGATCATAGGTTACTAGGCTAATAGCCCCAGGGCCCATACAAACTTAGCCAAGTTCAGCCCATGTTCCCAAGTGTGTCTAATTCAAGCAGACACTGTAATCAGCACCTATTGCCCCTGTCCAAGAGGGACACAGGTGGAACCCCCAGGGTGAATTTCTAGTTACCCATCCAATCGTCCAAATTATGTTTAAATAGGGCCAATGAGGGGCTTTGTTTAACATGAATAGGAAGCCTGTTCCAAAAGTGGGGCAACCTCTGTGAGGCAAATCTGTCTCTCCAGCATGTTCTGCTGATATCACATACCAGGTTAAGGTCCTTTGAGTGAGTGACTTGTGTGCCATTTGACTTGCGAATGTGCAGCATTTCCATTAAAGCTGGGTCAGTGATTGCTCTGTATGCAAGGCAAAGGTCACCTCTGAGCAGTCTGTACAACACAGAGTAAAGTGACAATGATCTCTCTGCATAAGGCAGATCTTCAAGACCTTGAATTTTCTTTGTGAAGAACCTTTGTGGTCTCTCCAATTACTGCAGGTGTTTGGAAAGGAGCATATGAAAGGGAGCATTGTGCTCTATTATTGACCTGATGAGGGAGAAGTACAGGGGGGTTATAACCTCTTTTTTTCTGGAGGCAATGGCCTTACTTATGAGGTGAGCAATATAAAATGCCCTTCTCATGTCTGTGGAGACATGGTGATCGAAGTTAAGGTTGCTGTCAACATGTGTGCCTTAAGCTCTCACCACTGACTGTGTGCTTAGGATATTACTCTTGATGTGGTAGCTTGCAGGAACATCACCCTTTCCCAAGGGGATGATAATGCATTTTTTGTATTAAGTTTAAGACCCTGATTTTGGTACCAGTCATTAGTCTAAGTAAGACCTTTTTGCAGGATGTTGACATCACTAGGGGTTTTAGTGATTGCTCCCAGTTTGCAGTCATCAGCAAAGTTTGTTAGCCACAGTCCTTTAGTTTTAGCCTGTACTTCAGAGAAGTAGATTCCGAACAGTAGGGGTCCCAAAACATATCCCTGTTGAACACCGCTGGTTACAAGTCTGCTGGAGGAGGTGGAGTCCCCTATTTTGACCAAATGAGTTCTATCAGTGAGCCAGTTTGCAACCCACCTGACAATATATGGGTTGATACCCATATGAGTAAGTTTATCAATGATGTCTGAGTGGGGGATTGTGTCAAAGGCCTTGACTAAGTCTAGGTAGGCCATATGCACAGATTTGCCCTCATCTAGGGCTTTGGTGACTGTCTCTAAGAAGTCCACCAAGCTTAATAGGCATTATCTCCCCTTGACAAAGCCAAACTGGGTGGGGTCAAGGATTTGGAGATTTCCTATGTCTTTGTTAATAAGGTCTATGATGATTCTTTCCATGGCCTTGTAAATAAGGCTGGTCAGGCTAATGGGTATATAGTTCCTGAGATTCGTGGATGTACCCCCTTTGTGAAAAGGGATGTACAAAATATCTCTTGTAACTAATACTTCCTTAGCCCTATAAAGTTTTGCAACCCCAATATGTCTTAGCTAAAAATACTATGCAAGGCAGCTAAGTGGACCACAAAGGTAAAAGGTATATCAGACAAAAAGAAACTGAAGTTCCAACATCTCAAAATATAATAAATAACACTTTATTATGCAAAGTTTTCAAGCTACAAGAACTCTTTCTCAATGCAAATTAAAAACAGCCATAGTTAATTACTTCCACTTTTTATAATACAAACCAGCCTATCAAAAACCAGTCTAAGGTCAACTGACCACATAAAGTGTAAACTGCACCATAAAAGCATTCTAAAAATATATATTACAAATATAATATAATTACCATAGTAATATTCAAATATTCATAATACATAATCACTGTACATTATAATTAGAAGTAATAGTAATAATAAGTTAATAAACATTAAATATCATTGTTTCAATCTTAAAACAGGTTTAATACTATTCATTACATTAAGATCAGGTGGTGCATCTGCCCTAAAATAATTAATCCATCTATATTCTGCGAGCTCTATTCTATTTACAATATCACCCTCTCTTTTATTTATGTATAACTGCTGTAACACTAAAATAATGTTCATTATTACATTGTGTAACATGTTTATATAAAGTATTGATATCAACCTTTCTCCAAATCTCAGATAAATGTGAAGAGATCCTATATTTAAGCTTTTGATTGGTCATACCTCTATAGAAACAATGACATTTTGTACAATTCACAAGACAGACCACATTTTCACTACATTACATGTAGCAAAAGTTCTGAATATAAAAATTTGTTGAGTAATAGGTTGTATGAATTATTTTTCAACATTAATAAATTTGCAATAAACACATTTATAACATGGAGTAGTTACTCTTTTTCTAAAAGTAAATTTTTTTTACTGTTTCTACACAGACTAAATCTTTATAACATAAATATTTCTTTAAATTTCTTTCCTGTTTATATATAAAATAAAGTTTTTCACCTACAATTTCCCTTAATTCATTATCTGAAGTTAGGGTTGTCCAATTCTTTTCTATTATGGCTTTAACTTACACTCAAGGAAATCTCTTCATGCCCTGTGAGTCAAATATTTAGTTATGTTATTATACAAGTAAATGTTTTTGTTATATGGCTTACGGAGGTGCATGTTGAAATTCTGAGAAAAGTATTGGTAGTCCTCAGGACAATGAAACTGTTCTCATAAATGGGAGGTGGGGGAACTATGCTAATTTTCAGTGGGTCTATATTACCACATAAAAAACCTACACATTGAATGCTTTTCGCTGACCACTAAACATCAAACTTCCATTTTTCTGCGAATGCCACTTCAGCAAATGTTTTTCTAGGGGAAAAAAATTGCTTGGTCAGCCAGAAACAGAACATAATTTCAAACCCCACCCCCCTACAACTAAATATACCAACTCCAAGATTGCACTACAGTGGGGAAAAGGGCAAATTCACGACAACTGTCAAACAATTTTTTTCCTCTAGGTAAAAATTAATTGAAGTGGCCATTTGCAGAAATGGTTGTTCGATGTTTAGTGGACGTTCAATGACTACAGTTTTCGATCAGGTAATATAAACCATTTTTGAGTTGGGGTATCTTAGATTATTCCTTCTACTGCAAGGTACAATACTGTCAGAGTTAATCTGTTTAGCTGGCATAGGTATGGAGAGAACAACCACTGATTCAGGAGTGCAAAGACAAAGCTCATTATACTGCGGTAACCATTTGAAATGCTGGGACCCAATAGAGCGAGTCCCAAAATGCCGAGACTAAATAGTTGAAAGATTGGATGTATATATACTCAGTCTGAGATTCCTCTTCTCTAAATATTCCCTTTTCTCTGAGGTGTAGCAATCTCAGAGTTGGTATATATACGTTCAGGGCTACAGATGGGCTTGCTCCCCCTTCAAAAAGAAGTTTAAAGGAGAAGTGTGATTTTCGAGATTTGCTTTTCTCCTGTATTTTTGGTCTATTATTTTAGCTTGTTGGAACTCTACATTTCAAGTGCTGACATTTCAATAAGGAGCACTATACTGCATGTAAGTACACTGGAAAATGTGTGTTGGACTTTAAAGCCAGAAACAGTAAGACCATAGTATATATTTAACCAGAAGCAAATAGTGTCTAGTATAAATGATAGTCTTTTATGACCATTATCTGTCATTTTTAAATTTTTATTTGCAATTTTTTATGCAAATCTTTTACTGATTAAATATTTATTATAAATAAATTAAAGGGTTTATGCATTTTATATGCTTTTTTAACAGTATGGCACCTGCCCATTGAGAAGGGTGACTGTTCATAGCTAACTGCTACAATCTGAATATTTAAGGTTTGGCTTTGTGTACTCTTGTTTTTATAGCTTTGACTAACTGGTGGCAGTGTAACTTAAAGCTTAGGAAGAAGTTAGTAGGTACTGAAGAGTCACCATTCAGCCACCATTCTGAAAAATTACATGTGTGTGTCAGTCTGTCTGTCTGTGTATGTATATGCATGTGTGTGAGTTTTTTGTTTATATGTGTGGGTGTGTGGTAAGGTGTGCTCTTGTTTTTATAATTTTTACAAACTAGTAGCAGCTTACCATAATGCTTGGGAAGATTGTGCATGGTGTGTGTGTGTGTGTGTGTGTGTGTGTGTGTGTGTGTGTGTGTGTGTGTGTGTGTGCGTGTGTGTGTGTGTGTGTGTGTGTGTGTGTGTGTGTGTGCGTGTGTGTGTGTATTTGTCTGAGATTGTGAATACAGTCAAAATAATTTTGGTCAAGATTTAATTTCTGTTTGTAAGGTGTCATTGAAAGGCATTGGGCTTGGTCTGATGTGGATGACATCGGGAGAGCCATTAATTATACCTACAAACAGTAATAGCTCTGTAATGTAAAGCTTATCTAAAGATAGCAGGTGTTGGCTATTAACCACATCAGCTTGGCTTTGTTCAGAGTAGATTCTGTCTAATGAATCTGGCACATTTTTGAGAGGGTAACACAAGCTGTGGACAATGGTCACATTGTCCATGTAGCACACCTCGATCTTGCCAAAACATTTGATACTATATCACTGGCCAACATTATCAGAAAACTACATGCACTCCAAATGAATCTCTTTGTGGTTAAATGGACAGCTAATTGGCTGATGAACAGAACCCACACTATGAGGGCAGCAGCTGCAGCCTTGGACAGCATGAAAGTAAAACACTTTATAAAACTTGATAAACGCAAAGCTTTCGGGAAGAACCCTTTCTCAATACTAAAAACAAACATACAACAAGGCTCATGCTTATATACAAGCCAAACAATCACATGATCGCAGCCAAGATCAGGTGACAAATTTAAAAAAACTTAAAGAAACATACTACAAAAATACAAAAATATAATATGGAAGTACAAATTGCAGAAATATACATATAAATGTACAATATAAATGTTATTTAACATTGCGCTGTAATCTAACAAGAATAGGTTTAATACTAACTGTATTATTAATCATGTATAACTAACAATGAAGTTTCATTCTTGGATGTCAAAATTTTTCTGAATAATGGATTACTTAATACTACTATCCATAAGAAGGAAACATGTATTGGGAGGTATCTGCATGCTAGCAGCATGCATGCCCCGCATGTATTCAGGGGTGTGGTTAGATCCCAGTTCATCAGGGCCAGCAGGCTTAACACAGATGATGCTATATTTAATGTACAATTGTCTGAAATGTGTCAAGATTTTCTAATAGTGGTTATGGTGTTAACATCTTGATGGAACTTAAAGATTATGTTATTTCCAATAGACATTCTTTATTTCCACCTTACTTTAGAGATGTACGACTTTTGGAAAGGAGACTCAGATTTCTATAACACAAGATGTTACTGGTTGTAATAAAGTCAGATATGTTACCAGTTTTGGTAACAAAACTTCTTTTGTCAAATGAATAATACATAAATATTGGCCCGTGTTGATGGCATCTCCAGATATCTCTAAAATGTTAGGCAATAGACCATTTTTTAGTTATAAGAACTTGAGGAACCTTAAAAGCATGCTATGCTATAAGGATTTCCATAGTATCACTCCTAGGTGCCCTGCTAGGCCTATATGCACTAATTTCCACTTTGGCACTTATAGATGTCATAATTGTTCTTGTTGTTCTGACTCGGTTAATGCTATGGGTTCTGATACGTTCGTTCATCCAAAAACGAAGTGTACATATAAATTTAATCTTAGGGCTACATGTGTTTCAACTAATGTGGTGTATATGGCAACGTGTGTTGCCTGTTCATCTTTCTACATTGGTAAAACTACTCGCAGACTTAAAGACAGGATTATTGAACACAAGTCAGAAATTAGGAGACACTGTGCCAATAATGCTTTATTTAAACACATAGAGTCCCATGGTAATATGCATGAATTTAGGTTTAGAGTTATAGATTTAGTAGTTCCTTTGAAACGTGGTGGAGATATTAATAATTGTCTTGAGACCAAGGAGTACCAGTGGATTGTGCATGGAGGCTGATTGTCCTCCTGGCATTAATAATACAGTTAGTATTAAACCTATTCTTGTTAGATTACAGCGCAATGTTAAATAACATTTATATTGTACATTTATATGTATATTTCTGCTATTTGTACTTCCATATTATATTTTTGTATTTTTGTAGTATGTTTCTTTAAATTTTTTTAAATTTGTCACCTGATCTTGGCTGCGATCATGTGATTGTTTGGCTTGTATATAAGCATGAGCTTTGTTGTATGTTTGTTTTTAGTATTGAGAAAGGGTTCTTCCCGAAAGCTTTGCGTTTATCAAGTTTTATAAAGTGTTTTACTTAGCATTTTGTCTTCATTTTTGGATTACTTTCAGCTCATCATTTTTTTCCAGCATGAAAGTAACCAGTAAGGGTACCACAGAGCTCCATGCTATGACTTTTGCTATTTGATTTCAGAAACTATGTGAGAGCAACAGGTCCTGATGGTGTCATGCTGTACATGAGCGCACCAGGTCCTGATGTGGTCATATTCTACATGAGCGCACCAGGTCCTGATGGTGTCATGCTGTACATGAGCGCACCAGGTCCTGATGTGGTCATATTCTACATGAGCGCACCAGGTCCTGATGTGGTCATATTCTACATGAGGGCACCAGGTCCTGATGTGGTCATATTCTACATGAGGGCACCAGGTCCTGATGTGGTCATATTCTACATGAGGGCACCAGGTCCTGATGTTGTTATATTCTACATGAGAGTACCAGGTCCTGATGGTGTCATGCTGTACATGAGAGCACCAGTCCTAACACCATTTGTTATACTATCTGTCCTTGTGTTTATTTGAAAAGCAGAAAAAAAGCCAGTCTTGCTGCTCACACTCCCTAAATTCCCAACAACTTGAAGCCAGAACAGCTGCCCCTTCACCTCACCCTAGCTACATGTCTCAGAACAGCTGGCCCCTTCTCCTCACCCTAGCTACATGTCTCAGAACAGCTGGCCCCTTCACCTCACCCTAGCTACATGTCTCAGAACAGCTACCCCCTTCACTTCACCTTAGCTACATGTCTCAGAACAGCTGCCCCCTTCACCTCACCCTAGCTATATGTCTCAGAATAGCTTCCCCCTTTGCCTCACCCTAGCTACATGTCTCAGAACAGCTGCCCCCTTCACCTCACCCTAGCTACATGTATCAGAACAGCTTCCCCCTTCACCTCATCCAAGCTACATGTCTCAAAACAGTTGCCCCCTTCGCCTCACCCTAGCTGCACCTCTGCCTTCTTTCTGATATGCAGAAGCTACAAAGTGAACTTACACATTTGTAGCTGGTGTTCTGACAATGGGCTGAAACTAGATACTAACAAAATGCAATAGTGTTGTATTTACTAAACAATAGTGTAGGAAACACTTCACTCCAAATAATGACCTGTAAACATGGATGTATAACTTTCTCCCCTTTGAAAAACAGTGGTCAAGAAATCCTTTTATCTGGCATAGTTGATTATAAAGGGCATTTCATCTAGGTCCAGAGACGTCTTGACCCCTCTATGTTCTGCACTTATTAGGACTATTATATAACACAATGTCCCCTTTGGGAACCACATTCCCAAGTCTTCCAATGCTGTAATAATAATTACTTTTCTAAAAATAGACAATAATAAAAAAACTCTGCCTCATCACCTTGTACATCCCTCTGGGAAACAACATCCCAGTCCTTGAAGAAATACTCTCTTGGGTTTCCTGCAACATAAACAATGAAACAATCATCCTTGGTAATGTAAACACTAAGTGGACTAACATAAATTCAGAGCCCTCTACCCACAACTTAAACCAATTCAAATTTACCCAGCTAATAAACTCCCCAACCAGACCTTCCAAAGACTACACATCTGGGTCCACTCTGGACTGGATACCTGTCACTCAACCCATCAAAATTACAGATGCAGGCACCCTACCTGATGCCCTAAGCATCCACCTCCCCGCATATATCCACTGGTCTTCAAGCTCCATACAACTCCTACACCACTATAAGGAATCCTGCAACCTAACAAACTTCAACCCACTACTCTTCTTGGATACCCTCCAAACTATAAACTGCAACATCCTAAAAACACTCTCACTAGACAATGCCATCGATTATTTCAACATTACCTTCATCAACACACTAAACCAACTAGCTCCAATTCATATAAAGAGAATAAAGAGCAACCCTGCCCCTTGGCTGACCAAACCCACTAAGGGTCTCATGCACCTTAGAGACAAAACCTTGAAGTTCTACAAAAAAAAAAAAAAAAAAACTCCCAATTGATCTTTAAACATCTCTGCAACCAATTAAAGAAATTATTCCACAAGGATAAAAAAATATACTACACAAAACTTCCATCCAACCACAATCTAAACCAAAAAAAATTTGGAACTCCATTTCCCCTCCTTAACCCAGGCACCAAGGAAAATCCTTGCCCACACCCAATCTCCACTAGAAATAGCATCACTTTTCAACTCCGTCTTCATAAACTGCATAGCTGCTATTACCTCCACCTTTTGTAACACTAGTAATACTAATAGCACTCCTTCCCCCAACTCACCCGCTTCCTTCCTAGCATCCCAGCTCTCTCCTCCCTCCACTGACCTCCACCCCTCCCCTCCCACCAACCTTACTCTACAACCCATCTTCACCACAACTGTAAAACGATTAGTCCTAAAACCTAAACCTTGCTCTAATGCTCCTGACAGTCTTCCTCCTAGTTACTAAAGATACCTGCTAGTGTCATTGCTTACCCTATCAGCATCCTGATTAATAGAGCCATACAGGAATCTTATGTACCCAATCTTTGGAGAAGAGCTTATATTCTCCCTCTTTACAAGAGTGGAAAAAATCATGATATAACCAGTTTCCGCCCTGTTGCCATCCACTTCCCAATCTCCAAGATTTTAGAAAAATATATCTACTCACAAATTATGCCCCATCTCTTACATAACCACTTCCTATCTCCATCCCAACATGGCTTTTGATCAGGTCATAGCACTTCCACTGCCCTTATATCATTCCTCGATACAGTAAACAAGGCCTGTGACTAAAGAAAAACTGTAGCAACCATATTCCTAGATCTCTCAAAGGCCTTTGATACCATTTCCCATGCCCATTACTATCACATCTTTCTCACTTCTATCTCTCTCCCTCCACAATAAATTGGTCCTCTAGCTACCTTTCTAACAGGCAACAAGCTGTGAAATGGCAAAAGTCCTACTATCCCTACCTCAACACCCCTGCTGGAGTGCCTCAAGGTTCAGTACTTGGACCCTTATTATTCAACATCTTTATCAATAACTTCCACTCCTCTATCCCCAATGCTGACATAATTCAATACGTTGACAACTCTACTGTCATCTGCTCAGCCAACTCAATCCCAAATCTGGTAGCCAAAACGCAATCTGCCTTTTCTATCACTGAAGACTGGATGAAAACTAATCACCTGGCCCTGAACCCAAGCAAAACAAAAATCATAGTCTTCATCCCATAGAAATCTACCTTAACACCCAAACAGACTTTCAGAATATATAGCACAAACCAATCCCAAACTGAAATTGTCCCCCATACAAAACTCCTCGATGTAGTCATTGATGAATAACTAAAATTTGATGATCACATACAATAAAATATCAAAAAACACATCAAAAACTAGGTTTGCTTTACAGGAATTCCCAATTCCTAACCCTCTCCTCTAGAAAAACTATAGCATCCACCTACCTGCTCCTCTCTCTCATGTATGGTTCACCAATTCTAACCAACCTCCAGTCCTCCCTTACAGCCAAACTGGAAGCCTGCTATAATAAGATATCCAAATTTGCTACTAACTCAAGGCACTCCTCCCACTACTGTAATTCTCTCTAGTATTTAAATTGGCTTGAACTTCCTAACTACCTAGACTATCTACAACTTGCCACCACCCACAAACTTATCTTTAAACCCGCTGACAGTCCATCCCTTAGTTCCATCTTTACCCTCTACAATCCAAATAGGCCCCTTAGATCTGACAACACAAACCTCCTCCTGGTGTACAAGCCAAAGAGTTCACACGGACAGCTTATCTTCTCTTTCTCCCTCGCCAAAAAGTGGAATGCCCTCCCACTATCCTTAGAACTATCCACAACCATGCCACTTTTAAGTCTTCCTTACACTCTTATCTCTCCTCTTCCTGGAAATGCTCATGCTCTCAGTCCTCTACTAATGACCCCACATGAAACTACTCCAATTTATGACTATACTTTAAATGGCAAAGCTTTCCATTATGTAATACGTTATCCTTGAATCATATTGTGTATAAAGTCTAAATATTCTTTCTGTACAGATAACATTGTGTGTAAACCTTCTTTACTGTGAATTGTATAACTCTTCTTAATCCTATTTGTATAAACTCTACTAGTGTTATATTTTCTGTATATATTACATTGTATGTGTAACACTTTATAGGAATTGTATTAACTTTGCTTGCTACTACAATGCTTCTGTTAATATGCTATCTTTGTTTTACTGTGGATATTTTCTCCCCGGGCCTCCACTGAAAATAGGCTCTTTACGGGTCAGTGGACTACCCTGGTTAACAAACAGCAAATAAATAAATAAATAAATAAATAAATATTATTAAACATATCAAGTACAGAGACTGTAAAGGTTCAAACAAAAAAGAACATGGGACTAAAGAACCTCAGCTAACAAGAATCGTTATGTAACTTGTTCCTGTATTCAGTGTCCTACAGACTCCTTAGGGATAATCTTTGCTTACCTTCCAGGTTATTAGGAATCCAGCAGTCCCAGTCATTAGGTTCATAGGTGTTTACTAGACTAATGACCATACAGGTTTTTTTAAGCCTAGCCATGCATCCCAAATCTCTGATGAATTTCTGCACAAATCAAGCAGTCCTTTGAACACTAGAACCAGAGAGCTGACTGCTTTTCTGTAAATAAACAAATTACAGTGGACAGACAGATTTGTCATGCAATGACTACCCTTATCCAGAACAAACTTCCTGTCCAGATCAAGCAATGTGGCACACTATCTTCCTTTAAGAAGGACTTAGACAATTGGATGGATATTCATAAATTAATTCCAGGCATGACTGCCCTATCGCTGCTTGAAGAAGGAGGTAAGGCCTAAGGGTGGGTGCTGACAAGGTATAAACAGCCACATGGCCCAGTTGCCTTGTACATTCTATGATTTCTATTACAAATATAAGAAAATGAAGTAAACAAAAGTAAACTGAGTATAGTCATCTGTGGAACAGTGCACAATATAATAAAGATCCCTACTTATAGATCACATCTAGGCAAGTGCTGGACATTTGTCCAACTGTCATGCACTATCATAGTTTAACCTCAGCTATTATTCTGACTCTCATTAACTACTTAATTTAGTTCTGTAACCAGAGGCTCAGCATGGTAGCTGCAGATGAAACAGGCTATTCTGGTCAGTGCTGCAATTCTGGAAACCCAACAGTGAGCTTTTACTTGCTGCTATAACTCACAACTGAAACAACACCCATTGTAGGTCCTGTAAATACTTTTTAAGTATGGCAGAAGGGCATGACAGCAGGTATCACAGCCTGAATCTTTATCACGGAATGAGTGTTTTTGCTGGACTATTTTAAACACAGCCATGTAACTTTTTTTTCTTGTTTTTGCAAAGATATGATTTGCAAAATATTTGGTAGTGTGACACATGGTTGACAGAAGAAAGAAGACAGTAAATACTTTTTTATGCAATAAAGTATTGATTACATGAAAACTGGAGGTGTTGCAGTACTGTAGCTCATGTGGTGTCTCTTTTGTGAATAGTGATGCTCAGAACTGATTGCTATAATTTGAATATTTAGACGTTAGCTTATTTCCTTTTGTATGGGAAGAACCGACCAGTATTCTGCTTTCTAGGGAACACTCAGAAATGTTTATGATTTGTTGAGGCGCTTGGTGACAAAAGTTTATGAGTCTATATCTATATTTATATCTATATCTAGTCACCCACGGTAGTGGTGCTGCGGTAGCGTTGTCGCCTCACAGCAAGATGTTGTCCCGTTCGATTCTCAGCTACAGCGTCTTCTGTGTGGAGGCATGCGTGAATGGGCGTGCCTTCATTGAAGGTTGTGCGTCAGGGCTGGTAACTCGGTACTTAAAAATCCACTACCAAACATTAGCGGACCGGAGTTCCGCTGTGGCGACCCCTAACCGGGATAAGCCTGAAAGTCACAACAACAACAACATCTAGTCATATCTGTAGCACTTTCAGCATTTACACAGACAGCTAAATAGATACAGACATAGCTATATATATAAATTATACATAAATAAGGTTGCAGGGTTGACAATACTAAAGTGCTTGCTCAACAAAAGTTCAAAGGAGTTTAATGGAGTGGTACAAAAAGTGGAAATGAGGTTCTTTCACAGGATAGTGGGGTTCCTTTTTTTAGTAACAAAGCTGAGTTGGTGATGATTCTAGGAGGATCCAGGACAGTCCAGAAACACAATGAGGTTATATCATCCAGCTTCCTGGGGAATACCTAGGGATCCCATGGAATTAGCTGATGAATAGTGCTAGTTCTAGGAAAGTATCATCCATGCTGGTCATCTTGTCAGCTCTGTGACCCTTTTCAGGCAAGTGATTTAAAAATTCTAATGATGATTTGAAGAAGGATGGAGGAATGGATGGATGGATGGATGGATGGATGGATGGATGGTTGGTTGTTGGACTATGCTGTAACAAAGAAGACAATTTTGGTTACCAAAATACATTGTCAGTCTCCAGCATGTTCAGAATCCTAGAATGCTGTGTATCTGAAGCTGCCTAATACCCTGGAACAAGGTGCCAGCCTTATCATTCTGGTGAAAAAGCTGGACATTTTAGCACTCATCATGGTGCCTGAGGGCACAATTTATTCTTTTTTTTTTTTTGAAAAAGGGAAGAAATTCTTAAAGGCTTTGCAGAAATTAACTGTATTTTAGAGCAGAAGTACCAAACTGTTTTGCAAGAGAACATTGTTGGCGTCCTAACAGAGTATCTTGGAAACTGCAAAGACCCAACAGGATGAGTTGATTCTCTGACTTGAACAGTCTATAGTGCCACTGGAGCATATATTGGGTGGAGTTCAACTGGTGGTTCTGTCCAGAACAGGTAACCCCCACACTGATCATAGTGGCCAGAGGATAATGTGGACCAAACAATTTGTTTAGAAAGGGCACTGAAAGAGGAAAGTATAACCTTCATTCAAACCTTTATTAAAGTAGCTTAGAGGGAAAGGTGACCAGCGAGTGACTGAGTGGGCTACTCTGGTTGCCTCATGTCTCAGTAGAGAGGCTACAAAGGTATGGTCAGACCTCTGACCTATGTAGTGTTAAATCCTTGCTTATCATGGGGTGACTATTATCTTTTGAGCTCAATATTCAAATTCATTAGGTTTTCCAGCTGACAAGGCAGTATGATCCTAGATGCATGACATACTACATTGGGCTATGAAATTGATGCTTCCTGAAAGAAATTCAGCTGAATATGTTGTGGAGTTCCAGGTAATAGATACCTTTCTGCTGAGGTTATCCAGTGCTATCCAAAGATTGGAAAACTAGGCTGCTTCCACAGTTGGGAAACCCCTGGTGACCCTAGTGGGAAGATACTTTCTCCAGGGCATATGGGCCCTTCCAAAGCAGTTGCTTTATAGAGTCAGATGCCAAGAACTGATTAGATTGTACTTTTTAATGGGAAAACATGAAATACATTCAAACTATGCATTAGTAGTCCTGCAGTAGAAGAAGTATTACCTTTACATGACAGGAGGTAAAATTAAAGTAGCTGCCTCTTAGGTATTATAAATGCAGAAAATGTGGTAATTTGTAATAAAAATTCCATCAGCAGGATAATCCCAAGGACTGCAGTGTAGGGAAGGTTCATAGAGTTTTTATTATTTTTTTAAATAATTTTTGCCCACGTGCCTGCTGACCATCAAGTTTCCCCTTGAGCAGACATTACACTATGCAAAGAGGGGAGGCTGTCATCTGGGCATCCATGAGGGGCTTTGTGCTCTCCACAGCATCCCATTAGTGACAGACTATTCTATTTAATGGCCTGACCCCTTCCCCAGTGGTGATATGAGCACATATGTTATTACAAAGGCTACCTTTGTCCCTTGCTTATGCATGAATGCTCCCCCACATGTGCCAACAGAAGCTGCTATCATTGTCTTGGCTAGATACGCCAATGACAGCACCAGCTCCCCACATCATGAGATGTCTCCATTCTCCAGTTGAGGTCCAGGAATCAGAGTAGCAGTGTGAACTTGGTAGGGACCCCCCCCAGAATGTGCATGCCCCATGCTCCATCTTCCCATCCTGGGCCATCAGGAGCCTAAACTGCAACTTGAAATTGGGTCATTTGGCTGTAATCAGGGCTTTATTTCTTCGTACCACTAGTGCAGACGATATATTTTTTGCCACATCTTCTGCTGACCAGTATGCCACCCCTATCAGCCATGCCCACATCATTTTCCAGTGAGACTTGGCTGGGGAGATCATCATACAGGGATCCACTGTAGTGATTTGTGCAATGACCAGCAACCTGGCAAGAATAGCTCATTTGTGCTGTGACCCTAACCCATCCCTTGGGTGGGGACAAGCAACTTGGATCCCCTTGTAAGTGCATGCTACAATGCACCTGTGATGAGGGAAGCTATGTTCATGGCTTGGTGGCCAAACTCACATGGGCAATGTGTTGCACCATTACTCTTCTTCTAAGGAAATGTGGCAGTGGATAGCCTCAAACTGACCAACCTCGAGGACAGCCACACTCATTTCCTCATGTCAGCACCAGCAGATTTCCAAGTCACTAACTGAACTCTGGTCACCCAGACTGTAGTCAGAGCTTTATTCCTCTATACCAATGTATCCGACATAAATCAAAGACGATGTGATGAAACTGGGGAGAATAACATAAACGGACTGTAAATCAGTTGGCATGAACTGCTGAACATGGTATAATACAAAATAATGTGAATCAACTAGTAGATTAGATGTTTAAAACAGCTGTAAATGGAAAGGCACTAGAGGTGGTACTAGACTCTGGTAGTCAGGTGATTCTAGTCTCCAGTAAGCACGTTAGCAAGAACCTGCTTAACTAGCCTACTGATGCAATATATATGCATAGGGACAGGGAAAAAAACAACTACCATATTGACAATCTTATGTATAATACTGTGGAGAGTTTTTGATTTCAATACCACATAAGTGAAACAAGAGAACTTTCTCACTTTTCAGTTGAGCAAAAATCCAAAAACATGAAAAGCTGTAAGAGTAGAGGAAAGGGTCAGGCACCACCTGTCAGATTCCCCAATTTTAGTAAATTAAAACATGTAAAATAAAGTAGCAGAGTAAGCAATTTCATCTTCAGGCTTATCACTAAGGAGCTGAGACTTCATCAGACTGCTAACAGAAGGTCATTCATTCATTTATATAATGCAAAGCTCATCTGATAACATCTTCCATATTACCTCCTCTTATCTTACTTGCAAAATCAATAATCCCGAATAAAACCCTTTCAAAAGCAGAGCAAACTGCAGTGTGTTTAAATAGTGCATTAAAACCATTATTATTTTTAATTGCTCTAAAACGTCTTACTTTTCTTCTGATTGTCTTACCTAAATAAAAAAGAAACTTTCACATGCAAAAACTGCCATATATACATAATCTTCTGATGTGCAGAAAAAATACCATTGGGGCTTATAGTACTGCCTGTATTTTCACGACAGCCCAGATCTATCCTTTATGAACCTACATGAGCTGCAGTTGTAATAGTCCCATAATTCTGTTCAGGAATTGTGTCAGATTTGTTTTTGTTTTCCAAAATACTTTTAATGCTGCACCCCTCCTATTAACAAATGAGGGTGAGTCACACAGCAGTTTGAATACTTCATTGCTGCCGTTTAATAGATCTCGAATTATCTTTACTATTTTTTAATACTTAATGTATCCACATTGTAGGTTAAATGCATGGCTGTGCTTAAATCTGAGTTAGTTTGTTCCATGCCCTCACCATTGACACCAATAGTATTTGGGTCTATATCACGAAATTGAAACAGCTAAACATCAAATGCCGTTTCATCGACCACTAAATATCAAAGTACAATTTACGCGAATGGCCAGATCACTGATTTTTTTTTCCTAGGGAAAAAAAATCACTTAGCCGTCACAGTGAATTTGCCCTTTTCCCCACTATAGTGCGATCTTGGAGTTGGTATATTTAGTTGGGGGTGTGAGAGTGAAGCCCCCTACTTTGCTATGTTTGAAGTGGTATGTCATTTCTGGTTGGCCCCAGACATGACAAAATCAGTGATCTGGCCATTTGCATAAATTGTAGTTCAATATTTAGTGGTCAAAATGGTGTTTGATGTTTAGCCATTTCGATTTTGTGATATAGACCCTAACAATTAGCTGTGGTTCCAGTTCCTCAGTGATTTCCTTTTCTTTTTTAAATTCTTGATCCAAGTGAACATGGACTTAAACATTCCCCTCTTTTTGTAACCATTTGAAATGCTGGGACTTGCTTGAGTGTGTTCAAAATGCAGATTGAATGGCCAAAAGACTGGACTTACATATACTAAGTTTGAGATGCCATTTCTCAAAATAATCCCTTTTCACTGAGGTATGAAGATGTTAGAGTCAGCATATATAAGTTATAGGGGTATGGGGGCTTCCCCCACATGGAGAAGGTGAAGGGAGGATTGTACACCCAAAAACTTTTCAAGATTGGCTCTTCTCTCAGTCTTCAGTCTTTTTTTTTTCAGCTTTTCAGCACTTGACATTTCAATTGGGAGACACATTTTTTGTTTGTTTGTTTAAAGGGGTGCATACTCTTAAAATAAAGCAGGGAATTACAGGCTATACTTTTTATTATTAATACTTACAGATAAACCGCCATCTTTCTTATAAACAAACAAATCTAAAAAAGGCGGCAGAGGTGAAACTGTTCTGATATGAAAATTTCGAAAATTCTATTCCTCACTGGTTAAATTGTTTCTTGAGTGATACTTAAATACACATTGAATTTCTCTGTCTTTGCATTTTCTGAAAAAACTGCAAGCCTGCATAACTACGAGAACTTCTGGTGGTTCCCTGCTAGTTATTCTCACCCACCCTCCGATTTTTGATGTGCTTTCTAAAGCTGGTAAGTTTAAGCTGCCAACCCTTACTGAAATTGAATTTTATAAGCTCCTCCCTTTCTACATTGCTGTTGATATTTTGAATTATTGATTTGCTTTTCCTTGTGCTTATTTTGAAAAAAGAACATTCTGCCTCTCAATGTCTGCCCTACTGAGTTACTTGCTCTGAATTCATTATCTAGCTAGCTGTTGGATAAAGTAGCATATTTTTATACCCTAGCAAGCACTTTTCTGTGTTCTTACATCAAAAGGTCAGTGGAATTTCATCTTATGACACTGGGCGGTAGCCTGGTCTGTTTAGCTTGGAGAAACACTTGAGAGGGCTTATTAATCAGCTTATCATGTTTTTAGTGCCTTTGTAAATTCTGTACACTTGAGTGGCTGTTCGCTCATTTCTGAAAGGTGAAGTACTTTTATTGAATAACTACACTTTTTTAATCTGTTTAAAGTATACTGCTGTATCCATATCTTTAAGTTTGTTTGTAGTACATTATACTCTGGACACTTCTTTACTGTGTTTTTACATTAAGAGGACTGGGATTATTCATCTACAGTAAACTCTCAGTTAACCGGCACCCATGGGGATTGGTAGATGCCAGATAACTGTAATTTCTGGTTGCTTGAGAGTTACTATTAAAAATAGGCCTGACTTAGTATTCATTTGGTTTGACTTGTTCTTAGGTTGCAGAGAGAGGGAACTTCTTCCAATCTTCCTTTTTAAAACTCTAAAAACGTAAGTTATGTTTCTGCGGGGGGGGGGGGACAGAAAGGGCAACACATGAAAATTGTACAGTATTTCTTCGATATTTTTTTCCTGGTTGTTGCTTGAGTTCTGGTTAACTGATAGTTTACTGTATTGACAGTGAGTGTTTACCTGGTCTATATGAGCTGGGAAACACACAAAAGGGCTCTAAGTATAGTCATCACATTGGCCAAAGGGCTCAGTAATTTTTTATATTTCCAGTGCTGGTTTACATTTGGTGCATTTGTATGGAGCTGTTCACTGTGCAGTACCCTGTACAGACACAAACATCTGGAAACTTTGCTTA
Organism: Protopterus annectens; assembly: GCF_019279795.1. Lineage (NCBI taxonomy): Eukaryota > Metazoa > Chordata > Ceratodontiformes > Protopteridae > Protopterus > Protopterus annectens. The sequence goes on along the minus strand of NC_056731.1, from coordinate 994,192,756 downwards.
TTTTCATTACTGTGAAAGTTTACTATGCTAATTACCTTATTATAGAACCCAGGACTATTGCTGTCAGAGACCATCTGCTTTGGCACTGGACAGCATCACTAGTAAGGTTAGCTACAGATTACACCACATAAGCGTATTTCCCTCATGTGGTCACACACACCCGCCACTCCTATCCTTTCAAGAACACATTAGACCTGCAACCATGGATGGGCATTCTCCTGCTTTCTCTGCATCCAGCTTGGTGGACATGGGTATCCTGAGGCAATGTAACAACTACCTTATGTACACTGACAACCACATAATTCTCAAACAGACAAATATAGTACTTGAGAGAGGTAGGCTACACATTGACACTGGAGGCTAGAATCTCACATATAGACACAAAAAGCAACAAACAGGTTGTCAGCAACTCACACGCATCATTCACTGCACCCAGAAAGGACCACACACATAGACCCACATATATGGAGATGCTGACATGTAACTTACCCACACCTCAAAGGCCTCTCAGGCACAGTCCTCAGAAATTCCACATGTATACAAACAAGGCAATTCCCATCACAACACAAAAGCCACATCTCATTCTGCCTGAACTACCAAGCCCATAAGGCAAAACACTCCACGACCCAGTATTCTCGTCATAGGAGACTCCATTGTGAGATACACTGATGCCCCCACTTACCAGGCTGGATAAGGGGCCGGGATTTGCCAGATCACAGAAGCACTCATGTCTCTTACTCCTAAGTACCAGTATAATTCAGTCATAGTCCAGGTGGGCATGAATGACCTGAGACATATCTTTTTGAATTATATGAAGAAAGACATGATTGAGCTCTCAGAATATATGTCACAGGGAGGTATGAGCCTAGCATTGATCAGCATTCTACCATCTCCAAGGTTGGTGCCACAATGCCAGCAGAAAATGATCAACTTTAACAGTTGGCTTAGCTACTAGGTCATTCCAAAGGAGTCCAATAGTTGTCAACCTGGGAGGACATGGTTGATAGACCACGCTGCTTTGCCAAGGATGGTCTTTACCTGTCATCTTCACCCTATAATGTCTTGTTTAGGTATTGCCAAACAGATAAATCTTCCAACATAACAAAAGCTACCCAGGAAAGCTAAAGATGTTACTGCTCAATATTAGCAGACTCAAAAGAAACTACACTCCTTGGAAGCTTTCTTCACCCTGGAGAATGCTGACATCTGTGCAGTTACTGAAACATGGTTCAAAGCCTCTGAAAATATTCTGGCAGTGCATGTCTATAATGCCTTTCATACATTCTGACCACCCACTGAAAAGTGAATGACCTAAAGATGGAGGTGTATCTATCTACATAAAGGATAAGCACCTCTTAAGTCCCAGTCAAACAATATGACATGCCTGAGCTACTCCCTGTTCAACTAACCATGGGAAAAATCCATTACCATATTCTTGCTAGCTACAGGTCCCCCACTATGAACCAGGAAACCCATACATCATACCTGAAGTTACTAAACTCACTCACCATCCAGCCCAATACCATACACATGGGTGATTTTTACTACCACTTCATTAATTGGGAGGAAAGACGTGGTGGTACAGTGGTAGCATTGTTGCCTCACAGCAAGAGGTTCTCCTGTTCGATTCTCGGCTGGAGTGCCTTCTTTGTGGAGTCTGCATGTCCTACCTGTGATCGAGTGGCCTCCGAAAGACATGTGTGAATGGGCATGCCTTCGCTGAAGGTTGGGCGTCGGGCTGGCAACTCGGCGCCATAAAAATCTACTGCCAATCATTAGCGGACCGGAGTTCCGCTGTGGCAACCCCTAACCAGGAAAAGCCAAAAAGACAAACAACAACATGACCACTAACATGCAAGCTCAAAGATTTCAAGACTTTGTAAATTCAAATGCCCTGGTGAAGCAAATCTGTACACCCACTATGGGGAACACATATCCTAGATCTGGTACTCACAAATATGGGAGAGTGCTGTACCCTCCCTAGTTTGATGTCTTCACTGATAAGATCAGATCACAAAGCAATATGCCTTGAAATAAAGGTAAAACTAGCCTTCTCTTGTAACCCCAAAAACTTTAAGAACTTCTCTAAGATAAACTGCCCCTTATTAAGGGATGACATAGCTAGTTGCCAAGCTCCCAAAATCCAGAAAACACAGAAGAATATGCAGAGGTGTACACAAAAGTCCTGTACGACCATATAAAGAACTGCATAGAAAAGGCAGTACCAGACAAAAATGAACCTAGGTCAGACAACAAAACAAGCCACCCTGGTGTACTCCTGGTATTAATAGATTCTACAACAAAAGAAAGAAAATCCTGTTGAGAAGTAAAAGGGAATGAGCACAGCTGAGCAAAAAATCCCTCATTAGTCTAAACAAGTGAAACAGAGAACTAGTCAAGTCCCTGAAAGCAGACTTTGAGGTAAAAATAGCCTCCAAAGCTAAGGATAACAATATGGCATTTTTTACTTATGTCTGCTGTCTTAAGGGCAATGCCCAGCAATGTGCAGAATTAGTTGTAGATGCCATTACCTATACTCAGCCAAAAGACATAGCAAATCTGCTGGCTGACAAATTCAGCTCAAATTTCACCTCTCCATCACCCCACCAGTTCTCCCAAAAAATACCCTCCACCACGCCACTGCCAAATATCACCAAAGAACAGGTTACCACTTTGCTCTCTAAAGCTAAAAACATGGCTTCATTAGGGCCTGACAATTTAACAGGTTGCCTCCTTAACAGTTTCAATCAGGACTTATAAAGCCCATTAGGATCTTTGTTTAACCGCAGCTAGTGGACTGACTTTGTCCTGATAGAGTGGAGAACAGCAACAGTCATCTCTCTGCATAAAGGGGGACCATCTACTGACCTAGGAAATTACAGACCCATAACTTTGACTAATCTTATATGTAAGGCCATGGAAAGAATAATCATGGACAAGATAAATAATGACATAGGAGACCTCCAAACACTGGACCCGACCCAATTTGGCTTTGTCAAGGGCAGGTCATGCCTACTGAATCTGGTGGATTTTTTTGAGAATGTCACTAAGGTTGTGAATAAGGATAAAACAGTACATACTGCCTACCTCGACCTAGCCAAGGAATTTGACACAATTACCCACTCAGGTACTGTAAATAAACTCACAAAACTGGGCATATATCCCTATGTCACCATATGCCTAGCCAATTGACTCATGGACAGGACACGTGGTTAAAGTGGGTGAATCCAGATCTAGCAAGAGGCCAGTTGCTAGTGGTGTGCCACAGGGCTCAGTACTGGGACCACTCCTGTTCAGAATATAAATCTCTGAAGTCAAGGCAAATGTGGAAGGCCTCTGGATGACAAAGTTTGCAGATGATTGCAAGCAGGGGGCAATCACTGAATCACCCAGTGATGTAGACATCCTCCAGGAGGGTCTTGATCAGATGAATGAATGGTGCCAGAAATATGGCCTAAAACTAAATGAAAAATATGCATTATCATACCCTTTGGAAAGTCAAATACCTCTGAAAATGACAACATCAATAGCACACTCCTTAGAGTGGCCTCAAAGGTGAGAGATCTAGGTACACAGGTAGATAGTAGCCTGAACTTTCACTGCCATGTGTCCACAGTGGTGAAGAAGTCCTTGTACATGACACAACGTATAAGTAAAGGTATGGCATCCAGAGCCATGGAAGTTATAGTCCCACTGTATTCAACCCTCATTAGACCAATAATCAAGTACAGTACACCATTTGGCATGTACTTGACTAGGCACTCATTGCAGCTGGATCGATCTCAGAGGTTCCTCACAAAGAAAATACTGGATGCAAAGAACATGAACTATGTGTATAGACTAAATGCCCTATCACTTTACTCTGTCTCCTACCAATTATTAAAGGGTGACCTATGCTTGACCTATAAGACACTCACAAAACCAGCCTGATGGAGTTGCTACACATCCACAAGTCAAACAGCATGGGGGTAACCCAATCTAGGGATCTTAAACTTAGTCAGCAACTCAAACAAAACATGCTGGAGAGACAGATGTGTCTCAGAGATTGTCCCTTCTTTGAAATAGGCTTCCTATTCACATTAAGCAGAGCCCTTCCCTGGCCCACTTCAAACGCAATTTGGATCAATGGATGGGGAATCACAAATTCACACCTGGGGTAATGCCTATGTCCCTTATGGACAGGAGCAATCTGCAAAATACTCAATGCACAGGCACAAATCCATGCCACCCTTTTACCCCTGTGACCATATATTGGGTAAAATTGGGTTATATTGCTAGGCTTGTAAGGACCCTTAAGCTGCTAGCCTAGTAATTTCCTGTGAACCTATGAACCTATGAGAACATCAAGGAAAACTTGAATCTCATCAGTGGAGCCTGTCTAGACTTGGAATATGTTGTGAATAAACCAAGCACAGTATTTAATCTTTAATAACCAAAATAAACTCTTCCTATTGTCTCCAAAAGAAAATGTATTCTATTATAAAACAGTTGAGTAATTTCATCCAAAAACAACAAACAGGCTTTCTTAAAATCACTTTAAAACTATAAATCATGTGATCAGCATTAGCCAAATATAATCAACAAACACAATTAACATGGACAATGGCTTAAAGTGATAAAGCACTTGAAAATACTGTGTGTATGTATGTATGTTTGTATGTGTATTATTACAAGTGCATGCATCTATATATAGTTATTATTCCAAAGACTTTAGTTTCAGCACCAGTAGCGAAAGATTACCATTGATTCCTTTAAAATTTGTGTCATTGGGTCTAATTTACCACAGTTCTTGTTCAAGCTTGTATTCTCAGAGACCTCCCCTTTCAGAGATGTTTGTTTTGCTAATAACAAAAAACACATGCAATCTTACTGAAATTATCTTTATGTATAAACATTCCTTTTCCCAGTATTATGTCACTAGACTGGCAAAATTATCGACTATCATTGCACCCATCATCTCCCACCCCAATTTGTTGGGAATATGTGCCTTTAAATGAAAAGTAATTATATCTTAAAATATTGTGTAGACACTCCCCTCTGATTTCATTTACTGCCATGTCATTTTCATTCAACAAAAGTTTTCTTGCCCATTCAATTCCCAAATCCTGAGGTATAACTGTATATATCTATATCTATATCTATATATATATATATATATATATATATATATATATATATATATATATATATATATGGGTCTACTGCTTTCCATCGAATACCACGTATTCGAAAAAGAGCAGTAGACTGCTCAGTTACACGAAAGTGCACTTATTCGAAAGTTTCTATGAATGGATTGCACCACAGTGGAGGACAGTAGGAAAACGTGCTATGTCCTCCACTGTGGTACAGTAGTCACGGACCTCAGGGTTAGGGCACGGGTCATGGTAAGGGGATAGCCCTACTAGCTATCCCCTTACCATGACCTGCGCCCTAACCCTAAGGTCCATGACTACTGCACTAAATGGTAGTACATAGCCCGTTCGCTGAAGCAGGTTTCACGAAAGTGCACTTTCAATTAAGTGCACTTTTGCGTAACCCAGTGTCTATTGTGTGAGTTCGAAGAAGTGTATTTTCAAACTTATACAGTAGACCCATATATATATATATATATATATATATATATATATATATATATATCAGTTTAATATCTAATGTCAATCATTTGCAGTGTACTTTTTAGGGGCAAAGGGCAAATAGCCTTGAATGCAAATGGCAATTTTGGTCTTAATTCCTCAGTGAACTGTGAATTATATTAAAAAAAATTCTGAGGGCCATTAAATGTTAACACAGGATATTTTAAGTCATGTAATTTCCACTCATGTGATATTATCAGATGACCTTTGCACTTGGATGGTTTTAGTCATATGATTTCCAGTCATGCAATGTTATCAGATGATATTTGCAATATTTAAGTAAATGTATGATCTTCTGTTAGCAGTCTGATAAAGTCTCACTGCCTTAAGGGTAAACTTGGAGATGAAAGTGCTCGCTCTGTTACGTTATTTTATATTTTTATTTTTAATGAAAGTGGTGAATCTAACAGTTGGTGTCTGACCCATTTATTTACTTTTTTGTCTTTTTATGTTTTTGAACATTTTTGTTTGCTGCCACTAATCTTGGGCACCTTCATTGTCAGATCCTTTATTTTTAACTATCCTCAAAGGACCCAACATGTGACATTCCCCAGTATGACCCACACCAGGACCATATTCCTTCAAAGAGAGGCAGACTTACACACAATGTTCTCAGTCTCAATATGTAGGTTCCAATGGCAGCAAATGCTATGCATCATGAGTGGAACATATCCAGACATTTGTCATACTGTGGTTCACAGTGTTTTTTTTCTATTAATCTTTGCTTTTCCTTGACATGCTGAATGGTGTCACCTAGATAAATGTGTATCCATGAGGGAAACACCTCCATCTACATGGGTTTACCTGCCCTCCTGGAAAAACAATGGCTATCTTATCACTAGCACAGTATTATCACTAGGGCTTGTGAAGCAGCTGTGCCCAAAAAATATACCTGCACGTCAATATGCCGGTATCCCTCTTTCTTCTGGTCAGCTCCAGCAAGTTCCTGAGAAGCTAATTAAACTCTGTTCTCCTTGGCTGTCATCAGGCCTTTATCCCTCTGTGCCAAAGGAGCTGGTTATATTTAATACATAGGATGGGGAGCCAATGCAATCTTTAAGGACTTGTAGCCAAGATGGTACATGAGGTAGTAATAGGTAAGGGTCTCCTCTTCTTTATGTACATATGAAACTAGGCTGTTCTGGAGTTAGGTGACAATGCAGGAGGCAAGGATTGCTGTGAGAAAAAGTTTTCTTTCTCCCATTTATGATGTCAGCCATGAAGGAGGACATAAAACAATTATGAGTGGAAGACAACAGTTATCTTGGAGAGGGGGATAAATCTTTTTATGATGAACATGTGGCAGAAGGAGTGCCTGTACTGAATGACCTTCAAGCCAAGACATGTACTGAAAGGGCAAATGTGCAGAGTAGCATGACATACCACTGATGATTTATTTTACTGTGATGAGACTGACATCTTAGCTGGGGAGCTTGTACCATGCACCTTACATTTTTTAGAACTTATGTCTTTGGTCACTTATCCTACTGTAAAAATGGATACTTTGGCATGTTCCTTAAAGAAATCCATGTTCAGAAACTTCCCCTTCAACATACCATGTTATTTCCAGCAGAAAGGCTCATCCTAACTTCCATAATATGAGCTATCCTTCCACGTCATGACTGAAGCCAACTTTTTTGCTCTATTTCTCCCCCAGCTGCCTGCTGAATATGAGATCCCCCTTCCTCAGGATCTGTCATTTAAGTAGCAATTAAGGAGTTTGTGTTTAAGTCCTTAACCACACCCCTGGTAGCTGACATGATCATCTACATCATTGTGGGGGCATTCTGTTGCCTTCCCTGGCATGAGTATGTTCCTACACATGTCTCTACAAGGACTACCATCACCAGCTTGGAACAAAAAGATCCCTTTCCCCTGTCCTGTGGCCATTACTGTTTTGCAAGTCTCTGCTTTCTCAATAGAAACGTGGTTGACTGTGGCCACCATGTCCCTCTTTCTTAGATGGGTGAGTTAACTTAAGCTCACTCCCACAATCCCAAGTGCAGCTCTTCCAGCTTGGGTCATCTGAGTCACACTCAGGGCCTTTTGTCCCTGCATCATAGAGCCAGAAGGATGAAAACTACTTTTAATGAGTTCATTCAAGTGTGAAAACAGATTTAACTATGGTTCATGTCACAGCACCACTACCCCTCGCTGCACACATGTAAAGAGTCAGCCACCTAAGTAAAAAAGGAATAGTCACTGTGGTATTTAAGTGCTTTATTTTTTTCTTTAAACTTTTTAAAGTGTGCTGCATATAAGCTATGGTATCAAACTTCTTGGCATAAAACCATTTAGTTTTAATAAATAACCCGGGCAGTCATTAGGAGGCCAGTCATGGGCACATATAGGCCCATGAACCCAAGGTGGTCACCCACTTTTCCCTGCTGTCATAACACATTGTTGAGTGACTCACATAGAAAGTAGGACAATCCATGCAGATAACCATTATATCTAAAGATTAAAAACCCCACATGAGGAAACCTTGTATATAGGTAGATAGCTATTCAACACAAGATTTATGTTTCTGTGGTTGTGACAAAATGACAGTTAACATTCAACAAAATATTCATCCATGTTGCAAAAAAAAAAAGAAAAAAGAAACTCTACTTAAATCAAAAGTTACCTCAAGTGTTGAAAATAAAAAAGTGGTAACAGTAGCGTCTGCAGAAGCTAACTCAAAGTTTCAGCGTGTAGCCCCTTTACCTTACCACTTCTCATAGGCTGTTATTTTCATGACAAAAAAGATGGACACACCCAGTGCCTGTATTTCAACTATACTGATAACAAAACAGAAAGACTCCGAGTCTGAATGTGCTATACCTAAAAGTCTCTAAATTCATTGTTGTTTTCAGAAGATTGGTAGCTCACTTTGCCACCTCTTCTTGTCTTGGAAATAAGTAAAATGTTTCTTTTTAACAGATGCACTTTCAGTTTTTTTTTAATAATGATCAACTGCCTTCAGTGAGTCAAAGCCTGCCTTGTCCCAGGATAAACAAAAAGTATTTACTTTTCTCAGTCTCATACATTCTTTTCATTTTTTTGTGCGTCTCACCAATCCTTGATCTTGTTTCCATCTGTCAGGCACCATCAATCACTAAACCTGCTACTCTGGTTGCAGTTATTTCAGTACCATTGTTTTGTCTTTAGGGTAAGGGTGTGGGTGGAAAATAGAACAGGGATTCAGAAAAATGTATGCACTGTTGTGAAATATATTCTTCAGCACAAAAAGAAAGTAAAATGACATACAAATTTAAGAATGAAAGCCAAACATCACACCTGCCACTGTTGAACTGTGTAATCAGTTGACAGATTTAGGGTATGATTTGATTATGTATGTAAAATACAAAATCAAAATTTGCAGTAGACAAGACAAAATGAAGTCTTCACTTTGCCAGACCTAAAGTGAATGAAGAGCAATAATATCCTGTAAATTAAACAAAAACATAATAATAATAATTCCAGCAACAAACGAACAGGAAGACACAGAGACAGCTGATATATCCAGTTCAAAACTTTTACTGCAGTGCAACAAAACACAAGCGCTTTCACCAAACAGGCATCATCAGGTGTATTACAAAAGCACTAACAAACACACCCCTATTTATACATCAAATGTCACATGATACAAATTCAAATTTAAAACCACAAGTTTAAAGACACAACACATATAAAAGACATATAAATTTAATTTAAAAACATACATAAATAATGCATACTAAAACTATACTTCTATACTAATAACTACCTTCTTATGGGTCTCTTCTTTAATGTGGGTACTAATGGAACTGATTCATTAAGCCCATGTCCTACATCAGCCCTAAACCTCACTATCCATGAGGATTCCAAATCCTCGGTCTTAGCACGTATATCACCTTGCCTCACATTCTCATAAACCCTAGCAATTACTAAATATTTAAAGCCATGACTAGAGTCAGTACTCAAAACATGCTTCGCCAATGCACTAACCACATTACCTTTATTCATGTGGTAGATATGTTCTCTTATGCGTTCTCTGAAGGGACGGTCAGTCTTACCTATGTAAAACTTTTTGCATACAACGCAGTGAGCTAAATAAACAATATGTGATGTATCACATGTAGCTGCTATTGTGAAATTATAACATCTACCTTGGTCGGGATGTTCAAATTTGCAACTGCTGTCAATATATACACACCGGTTGCAATGACCACATGGTTTAGTTCCAACTAAATGAGAATTCCTGTTAGCATCCTTTGGTTAACACAACCTACTTCTCAGTGACCTACTTTTCTTATATAAAAAAACACGGCACTTCAGGTATGTGCCTAGATATATCATTATAAGTTCTAAGGACACCCCAGTGTTTTTTAATGATATCCTTATAACAATCTACATCACTAGCGTAAGTAACTTTAAACCTCAAATCAGTGTTATACTTACTTTCTCGCCTCCTAACAAACTCACGTTTACCTGCAGAAAAATATGGTCTAGCTTCATTTATCCTTTTATCAAAAACCTTAACCACATTGTTTTGGATAAGATATTCCTCATAACCTCTCTCCTTCAAACTCATCTTCATGTTATCAACTTCACCAATAAAACCACTATCCCTAGCATTTAATCTTGAAGCTCTATAAAACTGGTTGGAAGCCACACTTCTAAAAGCATAAAGAGGATGAAAACTGTCCCTCTGTAATAGATGATTCACATGACAGTATTTCCAGTGCAACTTAGTGTAAATAACACCAGTTTCATCCTTAATGACAAAAACATCTATGAAATCCACTGCTAATACTGAGGAGTGAGATGTAAACTTCAAATAACACGTACTACTATTCACATATTCCATAAAGGAAGCAAGTATATCAAGGTCTCCCCTCCACAAAATAAATAGGTCGTCCACAAATCTACGAAAAAACAAAACATGTTCATTGAATGACCCATTAAATATATGGTCATACTCCCAAACGACCATAACAGCATTGGCGTAGCTATTGGCACAAGAAGTGCCCATAGCCCCGCCATTGCATTGCTTGTATATTTGCTCACCAAAAGTAAAGATATTGTACTCAAGCACAATCTCCAACAGTTTCACAAATAATTGAACCTTCTTAGGGGTGTAATCTGTAAACCACTGCAAAAACTGAGTTACTTTGTTAAGGCCATCTAAATTGGGTATAAAGTAAATAAAGACACCACATCCATAGTAACAAAAACCACATCATCATTCAAACTATTAAAGACATATTCATGCAAGTCTCTAAGAAAATGTTTGGTGTCCCTTAATACATGTGTTAATTTATTAATACCCGGTCTCAAATGTTTCTCTATATATAGAGATAGTCTCAGTGCACCAATTTCTACCAGAAACAATAGGTCTAAGTGGTGGATCAGACCCATCTTTGTGTACCTTCGGGAGACCTTGATAACAGGAACTGTAGGTTTATTTATATAAAAATATTCCAAAAGATGACTATCAAAAAGATTCATATCAAACATACATTTAAGTAAAATCTGCACATCATGTATAATTGTGTTGACTTGAATGCGAGTTAATTTCTCATAGAATAACTCATCATTTAGCAATGCCTGCATTTTAAACACATACCAGGTCCTATCTAATTCCACTATTGGTCCGCCTTTATCCGCGGGCCTGATAATGATATCAGTATTGTTTTCCAACCCCTTCAGCGCATTGACCTTATCTTTAGAAAGATTTTGCTTCTTCTTGTAACAAGCATGCTTATTAGTATTAGCCTCATTCAAAGCATACACATCTTGTATGACTAACTTCTCAAATGTAGCAATAAGAGAATTAGTTTTAGGTAAGAACAAACTGGGCTTAGAAAAAAATGTTACTTTCTGCATTAGCAACACTTTCAGAATTATTAAACATTACTTTCAACCCCAAATTCCTAGCAAATAATTTAACATCAAAAATGACATCCGTAAAATTAGAACAAGTAGAGGGTATAAATGATAACCCTTTACCTAAAACTCTCAGTTTAGAAGGTGTCAAAGTTATACTGGATAAGTTCAACACTAGTCCTTCTTGGCGTTCAAAAATGCCTTTTTTATTGTATTCTGCGTACTCACAGTTCCTTCCATCTTTCGTTTGTTGCGGCTCTGACTCAGCCCTCGTTGGTATTCTGTCAGCCGTTGAAAAGTTTGCTCCTTCACCGGTAGTGGAAAATTGAGGTCGTATTGCTCGTTGTGGCAGAAAAATGACCATCAGTATCATTACTGCTGCCAAAGGTAGATTTCTCTACTACCCCTGACCTATGCATTTGGGCATTCGTAGTTACAATCTTCTTTTGAGCTCCCAGCTCCCTTACCAAAGTAACTTCATCTATTAATGGGGAAACACTTTGTATCTCTTCTGAGCATTGATTCGTACCAACACATGGATCTGACGAAAGAACAACAACGCCTCCTGGTGGACCATCATTGGTACTACTTTGTTGCCAAGATCTCCCAGTCTCTTTTTCAAAACTCTCTCGAGGCCATACGAAGACATTCCCCAGTTGAAAATCATTACAATCTCGACAGATCTTACTAATTTTAGCTTTTTGTAGTTTAGACTCATATATTGAAAGGGAATGAAACATCTCTTTCATATACTGCTCCAAAACAGACTCAGAGAAAGTTTTTACAAGCTCAGAATATTTATCATTGACCACCTTGGTTAAATCTGTGATTTCCCTTTCTGCCGATTGTATTAGTAGTTTCAAATAACTGAAACACGCCTGAATGTTAATTTTTTGCCATTCCTTCAAGAGCAGACTATCACCATTAACATTAGATGGCATTTTCAAGACTCGAAGGCCTCTAGGTATAATCTACTCAGTTAAACACACCTCCAGGTGCTATTTTTGATACTGACATCTCTTTAAATTGTATAAATCTTTTTCCACAGCAAAGAGCCCAGTCTTGAGGACAATTATGTCCACAGAGGTGGCTAAATTGTCAGAGTCCCCAGAAGGTTGCATCCTACAACCAACTAATGGATTAACAATCTTAGTTACATTTGTTAAAAATCTTGCCATCCTTCTTCCAACAGGGTTAACATTAACAGTGTCAGTGTCAGTCTCAGTTATTTCATTAGCCATAACTGTGAGCCTTGTGGTAGTATAAATCAACACAACTAATAAAACTACAAAAACTACTACCACTATGAAAGGCTCACTTATTGTGTCAAAAGTAAAAATTCCAGCAACAAACGAATAGGAAGACACAGAGACAGCTGATATATCCAGTTCAAAACTTTTACTGCAGTGCAACAAAACACAAGCGCTTTCACCAAACAGGCATCATCAGGTGTATTACCAAGGTGGTCAATGATAAATATTCTGGTTTTAAATTTGAATTTGTATCATGTGACATTTGATGTATAAATAGGGGTGTGTTTGTTAGTGCCTTTGTAATACACCTGATGATGCCTGTTTGGTGAAAGCGCTTGTGTTTTGTTGCACTGCAGTAAAAGTTTTGAACTGGATATATCAGCTGTCTCTGTGTCTTCCTATTCGTTTGTTGCTGGAATTTTTACTTTGGCCACAGTAAGTGAGCATTTCATAGTGGTAGTAATTTTTTTAGTTATGATAATAATCATAATAATAATCATAATAATAATAATAATAATAATAATTTGCTGACTAAATCAGGACTGTGAGGAAGATAGCACCAGTTACATGTGGTTCATTAGACATTACATTTAGCTGCTCATTTAAAACTCCTCTGCAGTGGTTTACTTCTAAACGAGGCTTGGGGTACAGAACCATTTAAATTCACATCCCAGTACATTTCTTATGATAGGGAGCACAATGGATTTAGCTGCACCTTTAAATAATTTGCCAAGTTTATAAACTGTACATTAGTGTCATATGTGGCTGAAGCACGTCTGGGAATCCAGTCTGAATTAGAAGTTAGGTTAAGTGTCCTGACAGTTAAGGGAGGGAAGGGAAAGATGGCGGACTGGGGCAGTATATCATCCACTACAAGAGTGGAAGATGAGAGACTGAAGGAAAGAATTAAAGAGAAGGGCCAATGATGGTGCTAGGAGGGGCACAGGGCGGCATGTGCCCCCCCCTGTGAAAATGTGTTCCTTCCTGAGTGCCCCAGTAAAACTCACCTAAGCTGGCATATCCCAGCTATTCAGAAACATCAGCATTTTGTACCTGCCCACCCAGTTCCAGTTTTTGCAAGCTTCTGCTTCACTAACATTACTTGCATCATCTGAATCAAACCCTGTACCCTTGATCTATTGCTTTAATCCTCCACACCAGTTGCTAGACCTCCATTAACTCTTGCATTTGGCTCTGAGCTGTTAATGCATTGCTTCCTGTAGTCAAACGTACAGGGTTTGAATCATCCCACCACCATTTGCTTATGGTGCAAGTGTGCGACTGTGAGCAAGTCCCTTACTACTCTTGGGTCACCCTGAAAAAGGAAACTTTGTCCAGCAGTTTTCCTGGTTAAAAAATAGTA
>NC_056731.1:994106157-994176157 GCF_019279795.1 Protopterus annectens | reverse complement strand
AGAGAATATCAGCATACTTTGCTTATGGACGTGTGTGTGTGTGTGGGGGGGGGGATCTTTGACTTTTTTCAACTTGCTTTCAAGTCTCTGATACTTGAAGAAATGAGAGCATGGTGTGTGGTAAACCAATATGTTACAGCTGCTGTATAACTTTTTTTGTCTTATAAATAGTATAAAAGGAAAATTTTATGTTGTAATCAAGTGACTGTTCTGGGAAGCAAAAAGATATTGGGGGTATAAAAGAACTTAAAATACAGTTAAACCATGGTGTGAACTTCCTAGTTGTTAGTAAATGTGTCACATTTTGCTCATCTGTTGCATATTGCACAACACAATGCAGTAGTTTAGTAGTGTACCAATTTGATTTCCGTAGTTCAGTGTTTTGGTGCATTAATAGTGTACACTTGGACTTGGAGTTTTTGGTTTTTGGACATTGAGTCTTTCATTATTTATATGTTGAGACTGTCTATAGGTCTCCTGATTTGGGAAGTGGAATTTGAAGTTCACAGTTTTTTTTTTTGCTGATTACCATGGCAACCGAGCACTTAAATGGCTTTGATTTGAGCAACTACCCTACACCGGAAGAGATTTCTATGTTAACTCACGATCTGAAGGGCATCATCAGTAAGGCACAGAACATTCTGCTACAAGTAAAATGGAGTTTTGGAGCCATCCAGGCAGCTGGAAAAAGGTCTGATGGTTCGTCTTCGGTTGATAGAATTGTTGCCAGGGACAAAGTGTTTGTTGGTAATCGACCGATAATGGACATCTTGGAAAGTGACAGCAAGAACCCCTTTTAGGAAGTGAACAGTGGTACTAGACTTTCCAGGAAAGCATCAATAGAACACCGTGACATTCCTGACTTTAAACCCTCCTATTCTGAATTGGAGAAAAAGGTACTGAAATGTAAGTCTTTGGTACTTGAAAATCACTATTTGAGCAGATGTCTGGAGTTAGGAATAGAGCCCTTAGGTTTAAGGGCATATGCATTCCCAAACATTGTCAGATTTGACAATGATGATTTTTGTAAATTAAAAGACTTATACAATAGGACTGGTTGGGAGGTATTAAGATTGCTCATTAACTGGAATAATGAAAAAATCAAAGTGTTGAAAGATGATATTAAGAAACTTGATGTTATAATCAATGGGCAACCATTGTTGCTTATATTTCAACATTTGGTGCGTAATTTAGACGGTAAAGTTCAAAAACATGTAGAAAGTATTGTAGTTAAGAAAAAGAAAAAAATTAGGGACATTTCAGTTTATCAGCAATGATAAGCTTTTGTTATCAAGAAGAAATTGTTCAGAAACGTTTCTAATAATAATAATAACAATTTTAATAATCATGATTATAGGATAACTCATCTAAATAGGCTTGATTCCTTTCCTGAAGCAAGGGGATCAGGGATTTCTGACCCTGGTAATAATTCTACTGTAAGGAATATTTTAAGTACTTACACAAGTAATAATACTGAAGAGGGTTCCCCTTTTTTTCTCACAAGCCACAGGGGTAAGGAGTCCTCCACCCAATCAAGAAGCATTCACAGTAGTGACAAAAAAGTAAGGCAAGAACAAGGGTCATTAATAACAGAACCAACTATTTTTAATTTAAGTGAAAAAGTGTTTACAGAGGCGGAGCTAGATATGTTAAAGAAAGGTTTTACCCACCTGCCAGCACACAAGGCTAATGCCACTAATACCATTTTAGATTTTAAACTGTTTGTTAGAAAATTAAATTTAAAATATATTTTTTATGACATCCCTGGTAAAAGGAAGTACAGTTTTAGAAAAAGTAGCACTGTCAATCCTCCTTTGGCTAGTATACTCAACACTTTCTTTTCGGTTTACGAAAATTAATTTTATAAATTATTTAGAGGGTTGGAAAAGGAACTGAAACATCTTTATAAAAATAAGAAGAGAAGTTATAATTGTAATGAAAGAGGTTACAATTTAACACAAACACAAGCTAAAGTGTTGGGACAATTGAGGAATTATTCCACTCTTAGATATATGACGGCAGATAAAGGGCAGGGGTTAATAATTATGGAAACCTCTGATTATAATGAAGCAATTGGGTTAATGTTAGCTGATTTATCTAAGTACAATAAAGTTTCTAAATATGTTGTTAGGAAGAGTTATCATGATGTAGATTTAGTTTTGTTTGATTTATTGCATCACCAGTATATTACAATAGAATTATTTGAGTTTTTGATGGTAGAACAACCACAATTAGGAGTTCTATTTGAAATTCCTAAAATTCATAAAGATTCTGTATATCCACCATTTAGACCAATAGTATCAGCTCTGTATAATAAAACAGGTAGGATTTCTATGTACCTGGATGAAATTTTGAATCCAGTTCTTCAGGCAAGTAATTGGTACCTCAAAGACTCTTGGATGTTCTTAAATGAACTTAAAGAATACAGCTTTCAAGGTGATGAGACATTTTTATGTACCTTTGATGTGTGTTCATTATATACCTCTATAGAACAAACAGAAGGACTTGAATTTATGAGATTGTATTTAAGTACATTTGGATAGTCTT
The DNA here is from genome assembly GCF_019279795.1 of Protopterus annectens. Lineage (NCBI taxonomy): Eukaryota > Metazoa > Chordata > Ceratodontiformes > Protopteridae > Protopterus > Protopterus annectens. The sequence goes on along the minus strand of NC_056731.1, from coordinate 994,173,610 downwards.
TAAAGCAAGACATTTTTGTAATATGTCAATTTATGGAATTGCTTTTAAGCAATAATTTTTTCATGTTTTGTGAGGGAATTTAAAATTGGGGAGTAGCAATGGGAGCACATGTAGCTCCAGTTTTTGCCAATTTGGTAATGTGCTGGTGGGAACAAAAATTTTTGAAAAAGTTGTATCATTTTAAATATGTAAAGCTTTATAAAGGATACATTGATGGCTTGTTTTTTTATTTGGAATGATAATAGGAATGAATTACATGAGTTTTTTTTCACACATTAATGGTACTGTACCTTGGCTCAAATTTATAGAAGGGAGTATAGGAATTAAAGCATAGTTTTTGGATGTTGAAAATTCAAATAGATGTAGGTAAGAGAGAGAATTCATTAGTGCTATTTATAGAAAGAAAACTTTCACAAATAATTATTTACACTGTGATAGCTTTCATTCTAAATGTATGAAGACAAATATTTGTAAAGGGCAAGCCATCAGGATTAGTAGGATGACTAGTGATGATAGTATCTTTTATAAAGAAGTTAACATTCTGTTTAGTGAACGTGGATATCCCTTAGAATAATTAACTAGCATTTTAAATGATGTAAGCTCACAGAGAGGCAGAACGTTTCCATCAATTATTAAGGCTGGTTTCTCCCCCAATAAACAAGAGCAAAGTAGAGATCAAGAACAAATGGAAGCACTGAATTGCTCTTTTCCCCTCCCTAATAGGTTGAGAATTAGGAAAGTTACTGAAAATAATTGGAAAATTATTTTGGGAAATCAAGATTTAAGTGACATTGTGGGTATTAGTAAAGTTTATCTATAAAAAGACTAAGAATTTAAAACAATTACTTGAAAGTTAAACAGCTTTGAATCATGACAACAGTGCAACCAAGAGTTGAGGCACTTTTCCCTGCCAAAGATGCTCCTAGTGTAGGTTTATGATGGCAGTTCATAGCCATTATTTTAAGCATTTGGATTTTTTATTATCTTCTAAAGGTAGATATGATTTTCAAAATGATGGACTTGTATATCTAGCTGTCTGCTCCAACTGTGATCATTTTTATATAGGGAAAACTATACGGAGGTTAACAGACAGGGTAAGAGAACATCTGTTAGCCATTAGAAAAAAAGACAATGCCAAACACCTTAGCTAAACATCCTCTACAGTGCAAATATTTTAGGAAGTTTTTCTTTTTTAAGGTAGAGGTAGTTGATAAAGCCAGATTTATAGGGTCCATTAATAATTACTTAGAGTATTTAGAATTAAAATGGTAAGATATTCCTGAGAACAGACTTTGCCCCAGGTCTTAATGACAAAATGTCTGTCAAAAGTTATTTGAAATATGTTAACTTTTGAAATAATAGCAATTTTTTTCATTGCTGATGTTTGTCTGTTGGTATTAATGAATATATGACTTTGCACACAGTGTTTTAAGTAAAATGCATTTTATGGTATGAAATGGTATGGCAATGTAATTTGACTCTGTTTTTTTTTAAATTAGAAATTATGTCATAATGAGTGTGTATTTAAAAGGAAGTGAATGTCCATTTTTATTTGTTCTGAGGAAGTTCTGAATTAAATGGAACAAAAGCTCTTAACTTATTTTCTGCTCTGGTCCAGTGTTTTTTATTTCACAGTGCAGTATTCCATATTTTGAAGATGGAAGGTTGACTAAGGCTGTAGTTTCTTTAATTCTTTTGTTTGTTGGTATTTTGGATCGTATGGTATTCATGATGTTGCAAGTCTGCTCATACCTGCATTGCTTGTTTGTTTGATGCTGACTGAAGTTGCTTGTGTGTTTTTTTTTTTTGGGGGGGGGGGTTGCTTGGCTTGCCCATCTGGGGCATTGCACATTTGCAACTTGAGATGTTTCTCCCGAGAGTCTCTAATGGACAAAGAACTGACTATGTGGTAAAACAAGTATAAAGTAACATTTTAACCTTGCCACAAGCTCCCTCCCTTGTTGGTAGTAAATGTTCCACATTTCACAAATTGCACTACTTTATTCTGAAGATGGAAAACTGACTATGGCTACACTTTTTTAATTATTTTGCTTTTTGGTGCTGAGAATGTTATGGCAATGTCAAACCATACTAAGCTCTATGAAAATTAAAAATATTTGGTTTAAGAATTTAAGGATATGTACTTTTAATTATCTCAATCATTAAAACTACAAATTCTTAAATTCTTCTGTTGACACTTGCACATAGACAGTTATAATAACATTCAGAATATTATAATGCATCATTTAAAATATGGCACATCTGAAAAAGTATTCAGATCCTGGAGTGGGTTATTGTGATCAGATATTCCCTTTTGAGTGCCACCCCTACCTCTTATCTACCCCCATTTTTGCAAAATTTCCCTGATTTTGCTTCATATGTTTGTCTTATCCCTCATAACATTTATGGTTTTCTGGTAAATCAGTCACAATTACAGTCAGTCAGTAATGCTTGTCATGAGAGTTTTATTCTCGCTAAAAATGCATATTGATGCAAAACTTAGAGAGTAATATTTAAACTTGTTCCTGATTTTATCCCTCCCCCATTATTTTTGTCTGTGTCTTGAATTATTGACTAAATAAGTTGAGAGGTATGCTGCTACCCCACAACATTCAGATCTAAATAATTTTTATTGGTATTTTTTTCAGAAAACCAGAAATAGGGTACTAGGTGGCACATGTAGCTGCATTTGCTTGGTACAGTTTTTGTCCATCAGTGCTGTTTTCTTTGGAGGAGGCTAGAAAAGTAGGATGTTTACTTACACTCTCAGTATCTCAAAAGATGGTGTACCTACCCATAGCTACAGCAAGTTGTGGGTTCTGTTTCCACACCAGCTACTTGCGTTAATTTTCCATTACTGGCACTGCAAAGTAGCATAAGAGGGGTGCTGCACTCCTGGACTTGCCATCTTTCAGATGAGACTTTAAACAGAAGCTACATCTGCCTGACTTGCTGGTAGCTCAGGTGGGTATAAAACATCCCACAGCACTTATCAAGAAGAATAGTTTCATAGTCTGGTACTAGGCTAACTGCTCTTGTGGGTCATTTTAAGCCTAGCCAATTACCCCATGTGAGAATCAGACCGTGCACCTTGTGTTTGTAAGGTAACTTTACCCATTATGCCAACCTCCTACCTTCCCTGATAGGGGAAGTTCCCCAGTTTCCTGGCCAAATTTCACCTTGGGTTTCACCTAAAAAGAGCCCATTGGTCTATTGGAACTAATCTGGTTAACATAAAGTATAAATACAAGTTATTTCATTAGATCTTTGTACTCTTTGACTGTTTTAATGCAACATAATCATTACGTGGTTTTGGTTATGGTTATTCCATCTCAACAGATTAGTCAATGTAAAGTGATCTTGGAATTTTTTTGATTTTTTCCTAGAATTTACTTCAAGCCCCCTTTATATGAGTCATGCTAGACATAAGGCAATTGTTTTTTTTTTTAAACTTTGGTGTAACTAGAATGGCAGTAATGCGAGTCACAGGCACAGCTTCTGGAACTATTTTGCATTTTCACTTTTTTGCTTGAGTTACTCTAGTTTGCATTCTCAGAGCAGTTCTTAATATAGTTGTAAATGCTCAATAAAATAAACTAGTTGAACTGCATGTTTTAAGGTTTCTAATTTTTTAGTCCAACTGCTGACAAATCCTATTCTTTCTGAGCTGTCAAAGCTATCATTGTAATTCTGGAGCTGTTTGCTTGTACATTAAAGAACTTTTAACAGACATAACTACTTTGCTATTCACTAGTGTCTGCAGTGGGAAAATGTTTTATACTGAATGTTGACAAAATGTGCTGTATTTGTTTTAAAAATATTTTACCTTGTATGCAGCACAGAATAAAATATGTCTGACTTTCTTTTTAATGATATTTTGTCTCTTTCTACATTGGCACAAATGCCATTTTCCCATTTCTGTTGTATGCTAGCTGCAGCCTTGACTTGGTACACTGTAGCATCCCAACACTTCATCCAAACTATAATCCTTGAGTATAACAAAGTATTAGTTTTTCTGGGTTATGAACATTGGGAGGATTTGTAAGATTATGGCATTCATATTTTTTTGTAGGGAAATTGTCTTTCATTTTTAACAGTAGATTATGGGCGAGTTGTTAACATGTATCGTGTTTTATACTTTATTAGTATGTTTTTTCTTCTTCTTCTTCTCAAGCCTTACATACCCCAGCAGTTAGCCACTGTGTTGCTATTATACCATGGCAAGAATAGGAGCCTGAAGCCACAACTGAATATGTCAAAACTAATAGGACATCTGAATCTGCCAGGAGCAAACTAGGAGGATCTGAGCTCCAGAGCAGAGACTAACCCACAGTTGACAGAGGTCTTGGACTATGAGGGGTTCAGCTAGCTAGTGCTGGATTGTACCAGAAAGGAGTAATCCAAATGAATGACCAGGTCAAGGCACTCACAGTCAACAGTGATCATGACAAAGACAGTGATGCAGGATTTTAGCCGAGTAGGTTATGCTGTGCTGGGGAGATAGTCAAAGATGAGATAGCAGACTAGAAGCAAATGGAGTAAGCAAGCCATAGGAATGGATTACGAATGGAATACTTAAATCTAATATGGGCTCTGAGGCAGAAAGGCAGAAAGAGATGAAGGTCAATGTGTCTAGGCTAGCAATTAAGTTAAAAGACAAGGTCTACAACAGGTGGAAAAGGGAGGTAAGGAAGTTGGAGAAGGCATAGTACAAGGAGGACAGCAAAAAGGGTGACAAAGATGGTAAGTACAAAAAAGGTTACACTTGAAAGGGAGTTACTAGAAGGAGTCAAGAAGTGAAACAATGGCATTTTTAGCTAGATTTTAGGAAGAAGAACATGGGGAGAAAAGATCTGGAGGTTGAGAATGGTAGGAGGGAGATCAGAGAAGGCTGGCAAAAATCAGAGCTACAGAGTGGATACTACACTTCAGACATCATAAAAGAAAGCATGGTGACAGTCTGATGCTGGGAGTGAGGCAGGATAACATGGGGGAGAACAGTGGACAGCCGCCATAATAAACAGCGATAAGCCTAGTCCCATGGCTCAGAGACTGGGAGCACTGATGGTGACCAAGAGTACCAGGGCTTGTTTAGAGGCCTTGACATGAGAGGAGGCAGGGAAGGGGATGAGGAGTGAAAGAGAATAGCCGGCTTGACTCTATCTGGGGGTTGGGTGGAGGAGAGGGAAGGCTGTACATTCCTGTGGAGCACATGAGCATGATAACATCTCTGGGTGACACTGGGGAATTTATTTGCCATTCTTTAGAGTCAGTGGGTTGGGATGCTAGCTATTGAATGCCTCTTGTAGAAGTGAGGTACTGCATACTATGCACACCCACTACGTATCCTGCCTGCCCCAGATGAGGCAACAGTGCACAGGGATGTAAAGCTAAAAAGAAAAAAAAAACACCCTTAATACCTATCTAAAGGATGGCTGATCTCCTCCAGATCCAACCCCACCTCTGCATCCTTAACTCTTTAGTTGAAATCAAAAAATGGATTTATTTTACTTGTAATCTGTAGCAAGCTACATACTACATTTGTAGCAAATCGCATATCATAGCTTACCTCACACAAAGCACTGAAGTGCTGAAGTGCATTTCTGTACCATGTTCAGAAATGCTGGTACAGAAAGGAATACAGGAACTGAACTTCCTAATTATATCCCCTAAGACCTTACACCCAGGACATCTTTCCCCTTCTCCTCACCTTTACTACACTTTTTCTGAGGAGAAGGCTGGTAGCTTTTCTAAAGGAAAACAATCTCTAAGAGGGCAACCAACATGAGTTCATGTCCAGAAAGCATGGTTACTCAAACCTGGTCAAGTTTTACGATGTGTATTTGACAAGACAGTACCAGTAGAAATAGTCTACCTGGACTTTAGCAAGACCTCTGACACTGTTCCACCTAAAAGGTTTATAGGATTTCTGGAAGCTTGGGAGTAGGATCAAGACTGAAGAACTGGATAGTTGCATGGTTGAATGATAGGACACAGAGAGCTGTGGTGAGAGATCAATGTCAGGAATTAAGACATGAGTAGTGGAGTATCATGGAGGTCTGTCACTGGTCCAGTATTTTCAGACATATTGCAGGGATTCAGGAACAGGCACAACCTCTTTGCTGATGTCACACAGACAGGGCAAACTTGTAAAAAAGGGGAAGAGTCTACTGAAGAATATGGAAGGTATGAAGAAATGCACAAAACATAAAAAGTACTCTAAGTTCTGAGCTTATCTAAACAATTCTGTATTGGTTTGTAATTGACTGTGCAGTAGCTTGGTAAGAGAAGTTTCTGTTTGAATTTAAATTTTATTTTTTCCACACTGTTTTTCAGTGTTTGTAAGAAGGAAGGGATAGCTTGTAGACAAGAATATTTACTTTGATTTGTATCTTGTTGTTTTACCTTTAAGTTTCAGTTAGTTGTTAGAAAGGGATAGGTTTAGACAGGCAACCTGAAGACATCCCAAGGGTCCTACTCAGCTATAAATTCACACAGACTGCAGAAATGGCAATCCAGAGCTTATCTAAACAAGTCTGTCTTAGTTAGTGATTTATTGATCTTTACTGTTAAAGAGAGGTGCGACTGCAAGCCATAGTGAGCAGAAGCTACTGCATACATTCACACTTGATGTAAAAGATTTCCAGCTTTTGCGTAACTTTCACAACTTGTACAGTAAGAGCAACAACTTTACTGTACTTAATTTAATACTTAGTTGTATATTATTTGTGTGACTTTGCACTTAGAAGTTGATTTGAGTTCTCTTTCAGTTCTGTGGTAACTGATTTTGATTATTTTCTTCTTTTAGAATTTTTTTATTTATTTGCAACTGAATATGGATTAATTAAACAAGTATTTTGTAACCACTCAAGAAGAAAATTGTAATACCACAATCAAAAAGCCAGCAGCACCCATTCCAAATAGAAGTAAAAAAATTCCACTGGAATACAATAGTAAAAGTATGATTTCTGTTTCACCAATAAGCACTTCTGGCACACAGATAAAAATCTGTTTTAATTTCACAGCATTGAAGCAGTAAAAAACAGCACAATATTAACTTCCAAATAAAACTCCTAGCGCCTCGGCCACATCAGCCTTTACAGAGTAAAATGCTCACTCTGAGCATGCTATTTTATAACCATTCTAAAACTAATTAATCAATTAACTACCCTAAACATTTTAAAGCAGAATACACATCATTATAAAGTTGCATAGACAAACATCAAATAAAACTCTGCCAGTGACATTCTTTATTTAATCCAATCGGTTGTAAAGTATTATATTTCATAATGAAAACTTATTCTTTTTTTCTTAATAAATATTTCAATGAATCTTCATTTAAAAAATATGCAGGAATATGTTCTAATACTGTTACTTGTAAACTATCAAATTCACCTTTGTGAACTGTATTAAAATGTTCCGCTGTAGGGCTAATCATTTTTTATGTCCCTAACATGTTCTTTAATTCTTTCCGCCAAACTTCTCTTGCTTTCACCTATGTAATAGCAACTGCAAGAACATTTTATTGCATATATAATGCCCCTAGTCGTACAAGAAAAATGTCCCTGCATTTGGAATTTTTTTCCATTAATATATTGAAACGAAGGCATCACATACTGGCAGATAGAACATTTGCCACAAGCATTTGTCCCCAAATTCTTCATATTATGTATCATTAATTCCTTAGATCTATTAAATCTACTGTGTACAATAAAGTCTTGTATATTACGCCCCCTTTGATAAGATATTCTCAAATTTATGTTAGACAAACTTTGTACTTGTCTCCTAATTATTCCCCAATATTGTTTCAATATCTTATTGAATCTTTCTGAAAAAACTGTGTACTTAGTAACGAAAAACATACTATTATTGTCTGTTATTTGATTCCCATTTGCTTCATTAGCCTCATTTTTCATTGTTATCCTTCTACTTTTACTTCTTTCATAAATTTTCATATAACTATCTAATATACTTAATTTGCTGTAACCTCTATCTAAAAACATTCTCATAGTTTTAATTGCTTCCATTTTAGAAATATACAGATTACAGGGACTGATAACTTCAGTCTACAGTAAAAGGCATAATTTTTCCAAAACAGAAGGTAGAAAAAAGTAACAAGGGACAGGTAAAAAAGAAGAAATCAAAATTAAATATGGAAGGATTGAAGAACATTACTGTAAGAAAAAAAAGTAGAGAAGGACAGACATTGAAACATGGCTCAAACTGTGGATGCACAAAGCCAACTGGATGAGAATTGTGTGCTTGAAAATGTAGTATGCAATGAAAACAGTGGGATTAATAAAACTAATGGTGAGAAAGATCATTCCTTTGTAACATTTGATAGAGCAGGAGAATAAGAAGTTGAAGATTCTTCATATCTGGTTAGAAGGGATATTCTTGTAACTGGAGATTCAGTTATTAGAGGGACTGATACTTAATCTGCAGAGACGATAATGAACATCAAATAGTGTTACGCTTGCCAGGAGCAAAAACAAAGGATGTGAGGCGGCCTTAGGACACATTAATGTAAGGAAGTACAGATCTGTTTTTATTCATGTCAGTACAAATGATCTCATCCACAAGGACTCCCTGACTGTTAGCAGTCAAAGATAGCATAGTTTGTACAGGTGTTAGGGTATATTTTTTACAAATCACATATAAAGTAAAAACCAACTGGCTGGCAGCAAGAAAAAGCCAGCCAGTTGTTTTTTACTTAGTTTATTTCTTTGTCTTACTTTATTTCTTTGTCTTGGTTGTTTTACAAATCATATATAGAAAGGAGAGTCATGTTACCGTGAATGAAAAGATTTTTTAGGTAAATACCTACATGGAAAACATGTCCAGTTTTAAAAAATGGAAATGTGTAGAGCATCTGAGCCTTATTTTGGTCACACTTGTTCAGACAGGATTGCGTGCACTTGTCAGGATCAGGGAAGGGAGTTTTTCCAGTAGATATTTTCCAATATTTGACAAACACAAGGCAGGATTTTTACCAAGCCAGACATTTAACAGTTTACAGATAGCAACATCGGATGTATCTCTGATGCTTGCAATGCTAGGAGCATTAATAATAACATTTTGTTTGTTGGAAAATGTGCAGGTGGATTGGACACTCTAAATTGGCCCTAGGTGTAAGTGTGTGCGTGTGTGCGCCTTCTGTGGAAGATTGGGTGCTGGGCTGGCAACCCGACACTGTAAAACTCCACTGCCAATCATTCTGCAGACTGTTATTCCACTGTGGCAACCCCTAATGGGAAAAGCCAAAGGGATAAGAAGAAAAAGTGCTACATTCCCACAAGGTTGATGTTATTGTTTCTGACACACGGTTAAAGGGCAATGTCTGGAAACCAGTTCTGTCAGGGTATAAATGTTTTTACTTTAACAGACATTCTAACAAAAAATCAGGTGGAAGTGTTATGATAGGGATTAAAAAGGTGACATAGACAAACCAATTAGTTGTTGGGGGTGTGTAGACCACCAAAGTCAAGTGCTGATGACTTAGAGGAATTTATACATTTCTTACATGAAACACAAGAGGGAAAATAATAGTGCCGGGGACTTAAATTTACCAGAAACATACTGGAATAATACAGATTCAACAACATTAGTAAGGCAATTATTCACAACAATGTTCAGGAACAGCAATTGCTTCAGATTGTAAAAAGCCTGCCAGGGAATGGAACATTCTAGACATTGTTTATGTTCCTAAGGAAGTGACTGTTGGCTCATGTCAAGTTTTACCACCACTGATGCACAGTGATCATGGGGTTATTAAAGCTAATTTGTTACCAGATAATTCTGCCAAACTGTAATCTAAACCAGTGCACAGAAGATTAATAACAGATTATATGAAGCAAAACAGTCACTATGTAAAACTAATTGGGGTGATGTGTTCAGTGGATAAAAATGCAGAAGGAATGTGAAAAGTTTTGAAAGAGAAATTCTTTGAATGCAAAAAAATAAAAAAAATGTTTAACATCAGGATCTAAAATGAAAAAAAGAAATCACTGGAAACTAGGGTGGAGTGAGCTAAAATTCTTTAATAATTTAGCTCACTCTGCCCTGGTTTCCAGTAATTTCCTTTTTTTCATTTTGGACTGTGCTGGTGTATGACTGGATTTGCCTGTGTGCTGGTTCACTCATCTTTTGTCATACCATCAGGTTCTAGTCATAGAACATCAGGAGGATATACTTCCATAAGAACAAGATACTTGATTAAGTTGACAGACAAAACAGTATAAGAAATGGAAAAGACATCAAACTACAACTTTGAAATCTGAAATACGCAAGCTGGACAAACAAATTAAGCATAGTTTGAGATGAGATCAAGAAAATTTTGAAGACAATTTATATAAAGATATTGGGCATAATAGGAAATCATTTTATAGATACATAATATGTCGAAGGAGTAAATGCATACAAATGGATGAGCTGTGTGTAGATTCTAAAATGTATTCTCATTCTTATGCAAAATAGTTCGGCTCTACAAAGGGGGTGATAAATTGTTATAGTGACATCCAGGTAACCTCAAATACTGAAATCAGATTAGATTATATTGAAAAAGAACTATGCAAACTGGATCCAAACAAAGCACAGGGCAGAGACAGAATTAATAATAATGATGTGAGAACATTTCAGCAAGAACTTGCAGTACCGTTCTATTATTTACTAGCTTGTATAAATATGGTGAGATTCCTCAAGATTGGAGACATGCACATATTAATCCTGTCTTTAAGGAAAGGGGAGTAGGACAAACCCAGAGTCTTATAGATCCTTAAGTCTACTTTCATGTTGTAGAAAAATAATGGAGAAGGTAATATTTGGATAAGTTATTGTCAGAATCAGAAAGGTTGGGACTTGAAACCATATATTAACATGAATATGTTGAAAATAGATCTATTACTATCTGTAACACAATGCTCTATAACAATAAAATAACAGTTTTGAATGAAAATGTGTGCTGTCTTCTAATGTATATAGATTTAACTTCAGCATTTGATAAGGTCACATAAAAAACACTGATCAATAAATTAGTACAACTAGGTATTGATGTACTCCTGATAAGATAGATAGCTGCACGGCTTACAAATAGGACATGGCAAGTATCATAAAGCAATTGGACAGGTGAAATTCCTAGTTACATTTGGGGTGTCCCACATGGCTCTGTCCTAGGCCCATAGTTGTTTAGAGTGTATCTTTTAGACCTATCTTTTTTCATCTGAGGTGTTCTACAGTCTCTATGCATATTACTTGAAATTGTGTAAACTGAATACATGATGTGTTACAGAAAGGGCATCCCTGCAAAAGAAATTACTAAACTGACATTCTGACCTCAGGAGAATAATATGCTGATAAATACAACAACAACTAAGCATATGAGATTTGGGACACATAAACTAAAAGGTGAATATTTAATACAGCACACAGTGATTGAAACTGTAGACTCATTTAGGGATCTGGGTATGTGTGTAGCTCCAGTTTTGAGTTTTTCTAATCATATTAACCAACTGATTAATTATAGTTATAGAACTATAGGTTGTATAAAAAGATTATTAAAATCTAAGAAATCGTAAATGTTGAAATAATTGTTTGTAAGTTACATTAGACCCAAACTTGAGTATGGAATAACAATACATAAACCTTATAAGAAAACAAGCATGAGTAAACTGGAAAGAATACAGCAGAAATATAACAAGGACATCCATGGGTGTGAAAACTGAAGTTATTATGAAAGACTAAACTATCTGAACTTTTATAGTGTCTTATACAGATATTTAAGAGGAGACCTAATTCAGGTATTTAGGGTATTTAGAGACAACTACCTCTGGGAATGTTTGGGGTTATCAAAAAGTAGTAGAGAACCATTAGACAACATATGTAGAAGATTCTGTAGGGATGAGAAGTGTACTAGCTGGTTCTCTGGGACAGCAGATGACGCATGGAACAGACTACCAAATTACATTAAAACTAGCTAAGATATTTTTAAGAACAGCCTGGATACTTATTATGTGAACAACTGTTTTGGTATATTGGCATGTATGTATTTGTATGTATGTATTATACCTGGGCCACAAGAACCCTGGTGTGAGGAATCCATTGTGGCCGTGGAACTGATGGCAATATGGGAGGAAAGGAATCTGGGACTGTTGGCCACACCTGGGCTGGACTACCAGAAGAAGAGTGGGAGAGCAGTGACAGCAACAAACTGAACACTGGGGTATCTCCTCAGAGAGATAGATCCCAGAAGCAAAAAGCTAATGATTCTGTTCTACATGTCCTTATTCAAACCCTTTAGTAAATACAGCCTGTAGTTCTTGAGGCCATATAAGGAAAAGAACATCATCCTTGAATGAGTAAACTCCCAGGATAAGGACATCCATAAAGCATTCTTTAGCTATGTCCACAACCTCAAAGGCAATACACAATTGTGTGCAGAGCTCATTGTAAATGGAGCCATGTATACTGAACCAGAATACATAGCAAACATCCTGGCTGATAAATTCAGCTCCAACTTTACCCCTCTCTCCCCTCAACTTTCCCTCAGGAAATATCATCAAATATAACTCCCCCTACTATCGCTAGGAAACAGGTCCTCAATGCTATCTCTAAGGTCAAGAACACTGCAACAATGAGCCCAGACAATATCCCAGGATGCCTTCTAAATAGCATGAAACATGACCTATCAAGGTCTCTGGAATTATTATTTAACTGTAGCCTCCAAACAGGCTTCATGCCTCATGAATGGAGAAAGGCAACAGTCATCCCTCTGCACAAAGGTGGGCTATTTACAGACCCGGGAAACTACAGACCCATTAGTCTCACTAATCTTATATGTAAAGCCATGGAAAGAATTATCATGGAGATGATCAATAGAGATATACTAAACTCCAGACACTGGACAAGCCCAGGTTGGTTTTATCAAGGGCAGATCATGCCTACTCAGCCTGGTGGACTTCTTTGAGAAGGTCACCAAAGCAATGGATGAGGGCAATATCATTCAAACTGCCTACCTTGACCTGGCCAAGGCATTTAACACAATATCCCACTCAGGCATTGTTGACAAACTCAAAAGGTTAGGTACAAACCCATATGACACCTGGTGGATAGCGAACTGGCTCACAGACAGGACCCTGGAAGTTAGAAATGGGGAGTCCACCTCTACAAAGAGGCCTGTCACAAGTGGAGTCCCTCAGGTATCAGTCTTTTGACTGCTCCTTTTTGGCATTTACTTCTCAGATGTCAAGGCCAATGTTAATGGTCTCTGGATGACTTAATTGTCAGATGACTACAAATTAGGAGCTGTCATTGAATCTCACACTGACACAAATGTTCTCCAAGAGGGCTGACACAGATAAATAACTGGTGTCAGAGCCAAGGACTAAAACTAAATGCCAAGAAATGCATAATAGTATCCTTTGGGAAGTCACCCATCCCTGGTAACTATCATATTGACAACCCCCCCTTAGAGTTGACCCAGTAGTCAGGGACTTAGGGACACACATGGATAGTAATCTACTCTTTGACCACCATGTGTCTACAGTGGTGAGGAAATCATTCTATATTGCACAACTTATAAACAAAGATATAGCATCTAAGTCCAAGGAAGTCATTGTTCTACTGTATTTGGCATTCATCAGACCTGTCGTTGAGTTCAATGCCCACTTTGGTATGTACCTAACCAGGCATATCCAACAACTGGAATGTCCACAGAGGTTCCTCACTAAAAGAATACAGAGCGCAAGTAAAATGTCCTATGGAGACTGCCTCATGGCCTTATCCCTGAATTTTGTATCCTACAGGCTTTTGAGGGGAGATCTATGCCTGGCATACATGGCATTGTCAGACCCCACTCTGATGGACCTCCTGCATATCCACAAAACAAACAGCACCAGAATTACCTGTTCTAAAGACTTAAGCCTTGCCTGTGATATAAATAGGACCTGATGGAGAGATAGGTATGTATCCCAGAGGCTACCACTTCTATAGAACAGGCTCCCCATCAATGAGAAGCAGAGCTCCTCCCTAACCCAATTCAAGTGCAACTTGGACAATTGGATGAGAAACCAGAAACTCATCCCTGGTTTGGCACTTATGTCTCTAATGGACACAGGTAACCTGTAAATGTTTCATCTCCCAGGCCCATGCTTACACTTATCAAGGGTATCAAAACTTGTCAGAGATTTGGGATGCATGGCTAGGCTTATAAAGGCCCTTCTGGTCATTAGCCTAGTAAACACCTATGAACCTATGAATTCACAGAAAACTACCAGAAAGTGGAATAGGTATGAACTCTTATCATATGAAACTATATGGGGGATATTATATTGGTCCACAATATTATATCAGGGACATGTGAGGTGGTCATTCTGAAAAACAACAAACAGTACACTTTGGTATCTCCTCAGAGAAATAGATTTCATAAGCAAAAAAGGCAATACTTTTGTTCTGCATGGCCTTCCTCAGTCCATGCACTGAATAATGCTTTGGATGAGACATTAAACAGAGGACCCATCTACCGGAGCTGGTGATAGCTCTGGTGTATACAAAAAGATCCCACACCATCTATCAAAAAGAGTAGTGGGGTTTATTGATATATACATTACATATTATTTACATATTTACATATTTACATTATTTACATCTATTTACAAATCTCCTTACATTATAAATTTCAATTTAAACATTATCTCCCCACTCTTTTATTCACAACCAAAACATTATTTTTTCCAAAATTTTTGTCAAAGTCCATTTTTCATTGTATTTAATTTCATTTAGTCTCTCATTCCATATAATCCATGAAGCATAAAATATTACTCTGTCCATTTTCTTCACTTCTTCCTATTTATGTACACCATAATAACCAAATTCTAGTATGCCCATATTTATTTGTTCAAATTGTAACAAACTTTTCATCCTATTATCTTTACATATTTTTCCACAAATTATTAACTCTTTCACATTTCAAAAACACATGGTCAGTAGTCTCAAACTCTCCACATTTATTAGATATTCTATCTTGCTTTTTTTTTGTATGGCACATTTGCCTTAACTGGTAATTTTCTAATAGACAATCTCCATAAAAAAATCATTACATTCTTTAATCTTTTTATAGTTATTATATCGCTTCATTATGGCTTTTTTCTTATCTATTTTTAAATCTTTCCATGGAGCAATACAATAAAATGCTTTCATAATACTTAAGTACCATTCTTTCTAGTTTTCTCACATATATTCTTTTTTATTTTCCATAACACAATTTTGTTTTGGTACTCTTTCATTTCTTCATTTACAATGCTTCTACTTCATTTTTAACTTCCATTCCTTCCCACAGTTCTTTGTATTTATAATGTAGTATCATTTCTATCAAGTTTTTATTTTTCTTCATAATTCTTTTTAATACTTTACATAAAATTAAAGATGCTGCATTTACTATTGGACTTATTAAACCCAAACCTCCTTGCTCTTCTTTCATATACATAATCCCTCTTTTGATTGGATTCAGTCTAGAGCCCCATATAAAAGAGAATATGATCATTAATTCCTTTTCATACTTTATAGGAACCATATAGATGTTAGCAACATAAGCAATTTTTCCTATTACCATGGTGTTCAACAAATGTGTTTTTTCTATATGAAAATCTATATGATTTCCAAAAATTAGTCATATCCTTTACTTCTTTTAGTACATTATCTATTGTTGTTGTCTGTATTCATTCCTTCAAATGTTATTCCTAATATATTTATATATTTTTCATTGAACTCAACACCTCCTGTCATACCTTCAAAACCAAATCGTTTACTTTTCTCCTTATTTATACTTAAACCATTTTTTTAATTTGTACTTATTTTTTCATTTACTTTTTCCATTCATACTTTATTTTTAGCAATTAATACAATATTGCCCACATAATTATGCACTATTGGCAATTGTACTTATTTCATCATTTTGTATCCACCACTACTTGACATTTTATTAATTTCCTTCACTTTTACATTCATAACCAATGAGAAACGTACACTACTAGCTGTGCAGCCCTGCTTTATTCCACATTCTATTTTTATTTTTTCCCAAATCCAGTCATTTACATTTAGTTTCACATAATTCCTTTCATAAACAGATTTTATTGCTTGTAATATTTTATTTGCTTACATTATATGCCTGCAAAATTCCCCATAATGATTTATATTGAATATTATCATAAGCTTTACTTATATCCCTATCATAACCTTTGCTTCCACATTTTTATTTATGATATCATCAATTATTTCTTTTATTATCCATAATAACTCTTGACTTCCTTTCCATTTTCTTCCAAATACATTTTGGTCATATATTCTGTCCATTTTTTCTGTAACCTTTTTGTTATCATACTCATAAAAATTATTATCTGTATTATTCAATGTTATAGGTCTCTAATTTTATATCTCTTCTTTATTTCCTTTTTTAAGTATAAATTTTATAACTCATGTACATATCTCTTTCTCTTTAATTTCAGTTTCTAACCATTCATTCATAACTTCTATAAAAAATATTTTTGCCACTTTTTCATTTCTTTATACATACCATATTCAATTCTGTCCAGTCATGTTGCAGAATTCATGTTGATAGCTTTTAGAATTTAATTAAATTCTTTCATGGTTATTTTTTTTCTAAATGCTCATTATCTTTCTTATTTAATTTTACAGCTTTATAAATGTGTTCTGTTTTCTTCTCTCTTAACAAATAATTCCAATACATATTATTTTACTTAAATATGGTACTACCTCTTCTTTCTTTCCTTGTAAACAATATCTAGCTTATATAACACGTAATGTTTAATTTGATTCATTTTATATATTTCTATTTCTTTTTCATAAAACATTTTTTTCTTCTCTAAGTCTCTAAATGTTTCCTTACTTAATATCTTATATCTCACTTTTTCTTTTCTTCTTATACATTCTAAAAATACTTTTTTATATTTTTCTTTAAATTTAAGCCACCAGTCAATTTCTCATAAAACTCTCTCATACTTGTATGATTTTTCCATAATTCCACAAGTTCTTTTTTCTTTTCTAACTCTAATTTATTTTCATCAATTCTCTTTATTCCCCTTCCTATTCTTATATATTCTTAATTTTCCTGTACTTTAACCCATATTGCCACATGATCTGAAAATTCAGCATACTTAATTCCTTTTTTATAACTTTTAAACTACCAAAAATTAAAAAAAATCAATTTCTATCCTAATTTCATTCCTTTTATAGGTCCAGTGGTTATTCTCCCATACACTAAACTTTCCACTTCTCATAATTTTTTTAACCATTTAGCATCACAATTGCTGTTATTTTTTCTTTAAATTACAATTAAAATCACCCACCACTATAATGTCCATATTTACACAAACATATTCAAGAATAGTTTAAACATCATTTCTCTCTCTTTTTTTGTTACATATGCATATAAAGCTATAATTCAATACGCATATTTTTTTCATCTCACAACTATTACAGTAGTTTGGCCTAGTTTCACTATGATTAATTCTAATATTTTAATTATTTCTTGACATAATATACATATGCCTGAACATGTTTTTTTCCCCATGCTCCAAACTACCACACCATTCCAAAGTTTTCCATTTGTGTTCTTTCTTCCTCTGTTAATAATGTGATATCTTCTAAAACAATAATATGTGCATCTACTGCAGCACACCATTGTAATATACCTATTCTCTACTGCAGCACACCATTGTAATATACCTATTCTCTACTGCAGCACACCATTGTATACCTATTCTCCTCTTAAGATTTTTCATACTGTTCACATTTAAAGCTAATATTTTCAGCTTTTAAGAACAGTTAGTATAAAACAATTTTATCCTTTTCCTTTCTTATTTTTTCTAAGCATTATGTTTTTGAATTTTCTTTTCCTTTTTTAACTCTTTTCCCTATGAAATTCTTCTTATTTTTTGCTGTGCACCAATCAGCTTCTTCCTCACTTGTCTCTTCTGTCTCTTTTTCCTTGTTACTTTCTTTAACTTCATGTATAACCTCTTTATCAGTTACATCTTTTTGTACATTTTCTTGTATAACACCTTCTACTATCTCTTTATCCTGTTTAACTTCATGTATAACCTCTTTATCAGTTACATCTTGTTGTACATTTTCTTGTATAACACCTTCTACTATCTCTTTATCCTGTATAACTTCATGTATAACCTCTTTATCAGTTACATCTTTTTGTACATTTTCTTGTATAACACCTTTTACTATCTCTTTATCCTGTATAACTTCATTTCCATTTTCATTTTCTTGCACATTCATTTCACATTCTAGCCATGAATGACCAGTATTGCCACATGTTTTGCACTTTAAATCACATTTATTTTTGCATTATGCCCTTTTTTACCACACAGATATCTTCTTTATCACATACATTGATTAAACTACCATGTTTCCACAAAAATAACAAGTTTTTGGTTGACCCCTATGTTTCACAAAGCCGCTATTACCATGAACATCAATAATACTTGGTATATGCATAGCATTATCATTTTCCATTTTTAGGATTACTCCACATTCCCACCCCCCAGTCCATAGTCTTCTTTCATCAATTATTTTCATAGTGTCCATTACTTATTTACATATAGTTAACACATGTTCTTTCAGTTCTTTTGCTTCAACTTCAGTTCTAAACTGGATCATTATTCTTTTTTGTGTGTAAAAAGCTTGCACGACATATGCTGACCATGGATAAATATTTTTCTTTTGTTCATATGCACCCAAAAAAATTTCCATGGCCTACCCAGACTCAAATATCAAGTTACAAGAAGTCTCTTTATTAATTAAAATGAATGCTCTTACCTCTTTTGCTTTGACAACCAGAAGTGCTATGACAGAGTCCCAAACCTTATACCTGTCTAAACTTTCTTCTTTTTTACAGCTCATACATTCTGTATACTTCTTTTTTTTTTTCTTTTATTTCTTCTTTCTTCTTTGCTCCTTCTCCCACAGTTTATGCATGAGTTTTTGTCTCGTGACATTTTTCTAGCACAGTTTCTTCTTCTCCTTTTTCTTCTTCTATTTTCTCCATGATGTTACTCCATGAAATTGCTGCTCCACTTTCTGGTTCACTTTGGTTTACCATTTAGGTTCATAGGTTCATACTAATGCCCTTTTTGAGGTTAGTATACTGTGCCTCTGTCTGACAGTGACACAGAGAGTCATCATACCGGGTAAACTCCCTCTCTCCCATCACTCATCCAGAGTGAAGGGAGCCTCTGGTTATGAATCTGTCCCTCCAGCATGTCCTATTTATTTCAGTGCTGAGGTTCAAGTCTCTCTCGTGTAGCTATGATAGGATTTTCCATTAATTCCGGTTGGACATGCTTTTATACGCCAGGCACAGATCGCCACTGAACAGGCGGTATGCCACTGAGTAGAGCTGGGTTTCTTTTACGGACATGATCCTCTTGGTGAGGTACTTTTTGGTCTTTTTCAGTTGCTGCAGGTGTCTGGTAAGGTACATCCCAAAGGGGCATTGTACGAGGCACGATGACCCTTCCCTGATCTAGATGTGAATCCTCATGATTAGGGTGGGCTATAATAATTTTTTTTTTTCCACTTTGGCCACGTGGTTGTCAAATGAGAGATTGCTATCAACTTGGGTCCCCAGGTCCCTAATACTTCTTCTCCGCCAATGGATTACCACCTATGTGGTAATAATTTGTTTTTTTGTGTTTACTTTCTGGCGTTAGCTTGAGGCCATGGCTCTGGCACCAGTTGTCTGTTTCTATGAGGCCCTTTTTTGGAGGATGTGTGTCGGGCGGAGGAGGAGTTGGATGCCAGTTTGCAGTCATCTGCGAACTTGGTCCCTCCAAATATATACTGAACAATCATCCCGTACCCCTGCCGATTGGAGGGTTGTAATTATGCATTCTCAGAGGTATCTGTCTCTCCTTCAAACAATCTCCTCTGAAAGTTTTTCTCTGAATCCATCTCTGTTACAGCTACAATCTCCTTTTCTTCCAATATCACTGTTTTTCCTGTACCCACAACATGAGAAAAAAACTTCTGGTAGCGATTCTACCATTTCAACTACATTTTCATCAACCTTCACTTCATTTTAAGCCAAACCTGAATCAGCCATATTTTCTTCCTGTTCCTCCTGGTTGCCTCCGCACCTGGACAGGAAACAGGAAATCAGGACGTGTAACACACAAATCCTTCCCCCGACCATTAAGAGTAGGGGAAGTTCCCTGATGTCCTGGCCAAATTTTCTCTAGTAGTATAAAAAAATAAATAAATAAAAAGAACAGAGGTACTTTCTCAACCTGTAAATCCGACACATGCACAGGATAGAAGGAGCTCAGTGGGAGGGCTACTTTGTTTATAATGCTGGACAGTCACTGCCCCAAAGCCTGATAGTCAGCTTCTGCAAAAATAAAGCAATTTTGTAACATGTTTTTCTAATGAAATGTATTATGCAGAAACTGATGGAAATCAATACTGTCCTGAGTTCACAAAGCCACCTGCTAAAAGGGTTGGTGGGTCAGCAAGGTCGATCCTGACACTGTAGCTGAAAGGGCATATATTAGAGTGTATGTGTGTGTATATGGGTCCCCTTCAGTAGATCAAACTTTTGCAAGTTCGAATCTCATATGGCCGAGACCATATGTTCGAACTTGTAAAAGTTCAATCGGACTTAATGGAGATCTCCGTACAGTGCGGAATGGGAAGATTTCCCATTTTCGCAATGTAGTGCAATCTCAGAGTTGGTATATTTAGGTAGGGGGTGTGGGGGGCAAAGCTACAGACATTTAGTTTTGTTTTTTGTTGTTTTTTTTTCTTTTTACTTCAGTGTTCAAACTTTTACAAGTTTGAACATATGGTCTCGGCCATATGTGGTTCGAACTTGTAAAAGGTCGATCTATTGAAGTAGACCCATATATATATATATATATATATATATATATATATATATATATATATATATATTGAAGTAGACCTATATATATATATATATATATATATATATATATATATATATATATATATATATATATATCTGTGTGTGCATGTATATATATATATATATATATATATATATATATATATATATATATATATATATATATATATATATATAAAACATTCGTTGATCGGGAAAGTCCGACTAGGTTCCACAGATCCTGTTTTCAGCGGAGGCCTGGGGAGGAATGCTCCAGAAGCATGTCTTTAGAATGTGGGAGGAAACCGGAGTACCCAGAGGAAACCCATGCGAACACAGGAAGAACATGCAAACTCCACACACAAGGCACCCCAGCTGAGAATCGAACCGGAGAACCTCTTGCTGTGAGGCGACACCATTAACCGCTGCACCACTGTACTGCCCACATACATATATATGGTTCCCTTTCAGAAGATCGAATGGCTGAAATCTCGAAATGCAAATGATTGAGAACATATGCTCAAAATTTCAGAAGCTCGACCTACTGAATGGGGATCGGCATACAGTGCAGAATGGGAGTTTTCCCTTTCTGTGCTGTAGTGCGATCTCAGAGTTGGAATAAATAAGTAGCGGGGGGTATGGGGGGATTGTTTTCTGTTTTGTTGTGTTTTTTTCCCCTTTCAGAAGGTCAAGTTTCTGAAATTCGAGCATATGGCTTCGGCCATATGCATTTCGAGATTTCAGCCATTCGACCTTCTGAAGGGGAACTATATATATATATATATATATATATATATATATATATATAGAGTAAAGTGTGCGTGTGCGTCTGTGTGTGTGCGTGTGTGAGTGTGTGTGTGTGTGTGTGTGTGTGCGTGTGTGTGTGTGTGTGTGTGTGTGTGTGTGTGTGTGTGTGTGTGTGTGTGTATACACACACACACACATATATATATATATATATATATATATATATATATATATCTATATATAAAAATTTTTATGGAAATAAATTCACAACTGTGATGGGGAGTATGTTATCTGTCACACTGTTGGTACTGAATGTGGGACTTACAGAAGGATGACACTACTGATAGGAGTTTGGGATTTAGCACTGGCAGTGAGGGAGGTCATGCAGTGATTAGGTCACCTGTAGGGAAGATGGATGTATGAAGAATGGAAGGATCAAAAGGCTATAGGCAGTGGGATAACATTTAGGCAAAAAAGACTAGCAAAAATGTGACCAGTGGCAGTTAGACAGGTAGGGAAGACACAGAAGGCAGTTAGAGAGGTAGGGCAGACAGAAGGCAGAGGTCGGTAGGATAGAAAGGGTTTTAGTTGGGAGGCTGTATGAGTTAGTCACCCCATTGACATGCAATTGTATATATTTTGTACCACACCCATGACAATTTCTTGTCAGATCTTACTAATCATTTTAGGGGGTGACCCCTCTCCAGAAACATCCAAATCAGTGTTTCAGTCTCTGTAAGGCAAAAGTTATAGCTGGATGTATCCTGACCAAGCAAACAAACTGTCCTTTCACTAAGCTCCTTGTTTGGATAGAAGGGTGATGACTCATATAGTGCAGGTAGGAGTTTGAAAAGGTGAGTTTCTGTTTATTGCTGAGACAAATGTCTTATTAACCTTCTTGTTTTAGTAGCATTGCATCCAAAATATGCATTTTATCCTCAGAAAGGTGCTGAATAAATCAATAGAAGCTGGTTTTAGTGTCCAGATAATTAATGAACTCTTGTAACTGGATCCTACTTCCTTTCCATAAACTGCAAATATTATCAAGGAATCTGACATAAAGAGAAACGTGTTTCACATAAAAAGAGTCAAACACAAATCTCTACTCCCATAGCCATAATTTTAAATTTCAATAAGCTGGGTCAAACATTGCCCTCATAGCCACTCCTTATAGCATACCTCTCAACCTCTTAAAGCAAGAAATCTGGACAAAGCCATATGTAAAAGTGAGACAATGGCCCAAAAATAGGGACAATTTTTAAATATTGCTCTTACAAACTTAGAAAGTTGATAGAATAAAAGGTTTTGCATTTGATCTATCTCTTGTTTCATTACTGAACATTAGGCTAAAGTTGAGCTTACAAGTAGATTCTTTCAACTCAATAAAAGCATTGGTAAGGTTAAGTCTAGTAGAGGGTACAAAGATGAATCTCATTTTGAACAGCTTAAAGTGCCTTTCTTCAGTTTTAAACTCACTGTAGTTAAAAATCTTACAGTGGTTAAAATATTTATGGTGCAATTTTGAGAGAAATCATTGGAAAAGCATTCAGGGTCTTCTTCCTCACCCCTGACCATATCCCATTTCTCATGGCTCTCCTCTGTCTGGGAGCTGGAGACTATTGTACTCATTCACCCGTGATGTAACATTGTTCTCCATCTAATGACTGGACCAGTTGTCTATGCATTGGGAACACTTGGGTAAGGGGTATTTTAAAGGGCCAATAGGCACGTTGACTTCATAGAAAACTTCCTCAGTTAAATCAAACCTGGACAACTGAGAATGTTGAACTTCTTTTAGTAAGGTGTGTTTTTGTGTTTTGAGAATATTTTTAGGTTTTAGATATGCTGCATGACTTTCATAGTCCCTCTTCCCTTATTAATTTACCAAGTTTATAACTCATGATTTTTTTTCACATTTATTATTAACCTTGCTAAAAACATCTTTATATTTATCCTTTTGAAGTTCAAACAGTAAGTCTTGTTGTATACTGCTATATAAAAGTGAAATTTCATCCATGTATTTTTCCAATTGCCTTTCATTGTTACATATGATAGTACACATCAGTTCAATACCAAAACTGTCAAATAATTCTGAAAGTTTTTTGTAAAAGAGGGAGCACCATTAATACTATTAGTGTACTTGTATATTCTTAAGACCTTTGGTACGCTTTTGCTTTGAATCACTCTTTTAAGAACATAACATCTAACTGTAAACTGTAATATTTTAATAGCAGTTTTTCAAGCTTACCTAGTGATGTTTAGTAGGAAGCTCCATAGTGTTTGTCGTTCTCCCCAAGGATATTTTCTCTTGTAGCCACAAATCCAGTTTAGGCAGTGAAAAAGTACCATGACCAGAACTGCTGCTGTTGTTATTGGTGTTAGACTTCTCTGCATGTTCTCTGCCTGTAAACTGCTGCTGATTAGAAGCAGCTGTACTGCTCCCTTTGTTTGCTGCATCAGGGCCTGGTGTTCCATTACTACTGGAAAGCAAGTTCCTGTTGTTTGAATGGGTCCCAGTATGAGCTTCCTCTTCATTGCAAATTTTCTGATGACATAGCATGTGAGTGAATAGTTCAGCGTGTATCCACAGCATTACAGGAGCTGGAGCAAATCTTGGAAGAACATAGTAACAGCTGCTCAAAAAAAAAAAAAAACAAACCCACCCCCCAAAAAAACAAGATCTAAACAGAAGAGCAGAAAGTATAACAAAGCAAATTGATAACTAACAGCTTACGTTAAGTATTCACAGGAATGCTCTCAAACAGTAGTATTTATTCTAAACAAGTAAAGAATTATATATTTTCATCTCAGAAAATAGGGCTTCATCAGAACTAGTGATAAATTCAACCAGGCACATTTAAAGGGTGCAAGTCGCACGATCAGACTCTTCAAAGTAAAGTTTTAAATATATTGATAAGTCTAACACATTTTACTAAATCAAGTTGTTTCAGCTTTTATATGTGTTTTAAATGTTTTAAACATTTTAAAACATTTGCATTACATTGTATTAATTATTACTGTTAATATTACTGTTTGAGAGCCTCCCTGTGGATCCTTAATGTAACCTGTTGGTTATTGGCTTGTTTTGTTACTCTTTCTGCTACTCTGCTTAGTTCTTACAATTAATTATCTTAATGGCAATTTCTGAATAGTATTTTTTCTCTAATTTATTGTTCTGTCATGGTTGATTCCTGATTTGACCTCAATGTGATTTGTATTTCCTTATAGAATGGACTAACTTCTCTAGTCTCATAAATGTAAACCTTACTGCAGTCACAAAAGCTATCCCATCAAATTTTAGTAGAACAAATTTGCTGTGCAGTTTCCCATGAATATGGATGCAATTTTGTAATCACTGTCTGATAATAAGCCTTATTGTATCCTTTAAAGTAAAACAAGATCATATTAATAGGTTTTATATTTCCTAGAGGCAAAATTATCATTGTAACATGATCCAAAGTCCCCAAAAGACAGGTTGTGTTAACTTTCTAAATATAATGGTCACTAACTCTAGAATGACTGAACATGATGAGGGATTAGCAAGCAGCTTAAAATATGGTTTAACAGTTTATCAGCAGCAGTTTAATAAACATGATTGAGTTTACAGTAAGGGTTCATATTAATCCCTGGAAAGTTAAAGTCACCTACATGACTCAGAAATTCATTACTAGAAAGACAATCAAAAAGAATTTTCAAGTAAATTGATTTCTGAGGATATCAATAAGCTTTGGCTCTTTACCAGCCAGAGAACATGGTGCTACCAGTATCTGCTTGTAGAATTTCTGAATCAATAAAAATGCATAACTGTAGATGTATAGTAGTTCTTAACAAATAAAAGAGATGCTACCATGGCATCTGTCAAACTGGATAATACTACCAGACCAAAATTCAGTTGTTATGTATCAATGTTGTTATGTCATTCTTAGCTCACTGGGTTGTTTATTTAAGTTCAAAGCATTAGCCATCTTCATAGGCATTTTAGATTTATTATGACATCTTGGGCATGGTAATGGTAATTGATCTAAGAAGCTGTTTTGGTTTTTTAAACTCAGATGACAGAAATCTCAGACTCAGCATTTAAAATGAAGCCTATCTATGATGAATACATTGCTAATCAGTGAAAATTCCTCCAAAGCATGAACAATAAGCATTTGATTTTAAGGTTTCAGAACCTGTACAAATTGCTATACTTCAATGTTGTGATAAATATTTAGTCACCTAGATGAGAATAAATAATTTAACTCAATAAGCAAAGACTAACTTTTCAAATAAAAATCTACTAATTATGATTTATTCTTCAAACATAGTGTTGTACAATTATATATATCCGCTTGTAAAAATATACAATCAAAAGTCTGAGTAACTAAATGTTGGTTTAATAAATGAAGCACTGTGGCAAGATTCAAACCAAGAAGTCATCATACAATGAGTTATCCTTATTGTGGAAGGTCAACAGGGAAGCAGAAGGATTTACTAAACATTCTCCAAGTATACGTATAAGGTTAAAGGTAAAAGTTTACAGGTTAATAGATTTGATGAGCAAGCTTAAGGCCTATTGACCATTGAATAACTCGATGGCTTGAAAGTCTTTACTAGAACTCTTAGGTGTCCATCTAGTCATCCAGTTTCTTTGACGGGCTGGTACTAACTGAAATAGAAAGTATATTCCAGAGATTTGGGAGTATTTGAACAAAAGTATAGGTAGTGTCATCGTCTGATATGACTCCCTCCCCTCAACTTTAAGTTGAGGAGCAAAAAAAACCCTCCCTTCAGCTCTTCTTTCCTTCCAAGCTGTAACACATTCCTTGCTAATACTTTTGCAGCAAGCAACTTCTGCAGTTTATGCTACATGCAGAATGCCATGATGTCTCACTTCTGACTGCAAAATAAGATACTGTCATTCATTTCTGAATACTGATATGCACTGAAGTCTGATCAGTATCAGCCAGTGAAGCCCCTAAAACTTTGCACCAGGGTATGGCTATCCCCTTTGCCTGACACTAGCTACATCTCTGCTTTAAAATATGAAGTTATGACAAATCTGTGGAATTGTTCATAACTGATTTTAATTCAGACAGAATGACATCCTGTGTTCAGGTTACCTGGGATATTCCGACAATGGATTTCACTCTTCTGTATATCAGGCATAAGTCTCCTCTAAGAGGGTAAGAAGATAAAGAGAAGACATGGCGTTGCTGCAGTCTTTGGCTACAAGACAAGCTTGGAGTCCTTTGATGATGTTTGTGAAGTACATTCTCCTTCTGCAGTGGATAGTATGTGTGTCAGTTACAGAGCAGGGTGCTGTATTCTACAACTGAGGATCCTTGAGAATACATGCAATGGTCCAGAATGGTTGCAGTTGAAGCCATATGTGTTTAAATTCTAGAGTGTCGCATTCCTTTGTGCTAATTTCTGCTTTGCTGCCCAATGTTGTACAAACCAGAGCTTCCAACAACTTCAAATGAGACTGAATTAAAATACAGTCAATAATTCAAGTCCTTTTAACAAATGGTTAAGGCAAGCTGCAACTTGTAGACCTTGCTAGGACTCCTTTTCTCCAGTGAAGGCATTATGGTAATGCTGCTGCATTTCTCCTGGTGAGATAAGAGAAACAGTTTGCCTTAATGCATTTTCCATTGATCTCTTTTCCCTGAATGGCTCCTGACTGGCTATAGGTGGGAACTGTGTGCATTTGAATTCAGTGGTATTGTGTGGCATTGTGTGGTGTTGTGCGGTATTGTGTGACATGGTGTGGCATTGTGTGGCATGGTATCATGTTGTGTGGCACTGTGTGGTGTTGTGTGGCCTTTTGTATTGTGTGATGTTGTGTGACTTGATATTTATTTCTGCAGAGTTTCCTAACAATCTGCACTGTACAACACCATGCTGGGCATATACATGAAGGCTTGCCAGCATAATCCTTTTTTCTTTTGTCTCTTAGTGGCATCCTAGGCGATAATGTCATTCAGTTCTTACTTATTACATAGTGTAGAGTCTGTGCCGTGCTGCATAATGTCAGGTCATATTTTTCCTTCTTATTACTCAGTGAAGTCTGCTTACCCTACCACATGCTACAAAAGGTAAGATTGTACTGGTCATAGGTTCATGAGTTCAAAGGTTTTTACTAACCTTTCCGCTAAAGGAGACCATTGAGAAGCTCAGCCACATCGCCCACTAATGTGCAAGACTAATAATTTCTCCCATTAAGTAGACTTTTTCCACATATCCCCAAGTAAAATCTGCAGTCACCCATCCAGTCATGCAGACTGGCTTTAAATGGTATTAGGGAAGTACTCTGCTTGATAGGTAAGGGCAGACAATTCCAGAAAAGAGGTATGTGTTTGATTAATTATCAGTCATGCCATTTAGTGTTGTTGATATGGTAGAACAGATTTAGGTCTCTAGAATGGAGGTTTGCTTTACTAATTGTTCTATTTAGGTAAAGGAGTTTAAAGAGTACTTGGTCATTCATAGTCTTGATGTTTAGCAGAGGTCATCCCTCAGTAGTATGTCTGATACAACAGAGGGACGGGAATTTTAGTCTATCAGAATAGCTAACAGTACTGAGACTGAGAGGAAACAATTTTGATTGAGATTCTTTTTCTGATGATAGTTGGTTGTACCTGTATCAAATCCTTGGCACTCAATATTCTGAGCATAGAGAATACAAAGGAAATGTAAATGAATTAATTAGTTTAAGGGGAGTACCTCCACGAAAATATACCTTTGTGCTTGCTAATAAGAGCCAATGGTAGAGGGGTGGGATTCATCTATGTGGTCATATTAACACAAAGGGTGGAAAACTCAAGAAAAGCCCATGGATATGGGAATACAAGAAGAAAAAGGTAGTAGAGTAGGAACATTTTCAGGCAGTTCTGTGACAGTTTTCTCTTGAAAACTTTGGAATGTTTTCTTTCACTTTAAATACAGGTATTGGTCTCAAGCTCTGCCCTTAGTTTTCAGGTAATTAGCATCTAAAATCTATGACAGAAATGGAGATATAGTTTTGTTCTCACCTAAAAGAACTTTTCATGTTCATTGGCTGATCACTATTGGTTACTCCCAATGATTTTAACTGATTGTTGATCATTGATTCTAGTTTTTTTCACTCCTTTTTAACTGTAATTCTCTTGTCAGTCTCTTTTACTCTTGGTTATTGCTAATCACTGCAGCTCCATTGCATGTAGACCTTCTTTGAAAAGGATGTTTTTGTGTCCTGTTCACTTCTGATTACTGTAGTTAAATTTATAATACATTGCTTAATCACCTAGGTGGCAATCCGAGCCACTCCCATTTCTAACATAGCAGCTTTTTTGTACACTAAGTGCTTATGTTATTTTTAGCATTCATTATATAGCCAACCCAGCAGAGTCTTGAACATGTAACAACCTGGTTATAATTGAAGATGCAATCATGATCGTCAATTATGTTTTTATATTGCAGTTATGATTGCTCTTGTTTTTAGTTGTTATTCAGATTTACTCTTTTTATTCACTCTATTTCTGATCTTTCAAGGATTCCTACTAACTTTATTAGCCTGATTTCAGATTACCACTATCCTATTGGATTTTTTAACAAAGCGTTGTACCGATCATACTATTACACACATTAAGAACATTACTATTGATAGTTGTGACCTTGCTAGACCCATATTCTTTCCTTTATATTAGTTTTGTCTGGATGCTAAACTTGTGATCAACATGCCCTTATAGGCACCTTAATCCTTAATGTACAATCTTAAATGTGTGACATTGACATTTTGCCATGAAATATCAACCCTGCAGTATCTTTGGGTTGAAAGGGGACTGTTATGATCCTGACTGGGTTAACGGTCGAGTGATTCTGGCCTTTTGTGATCGATGCTAGGTGAATAGATAGAAAATGATCCAGCATTTTATTAGGAAGCATATTATTCTAATATGCTATACCATTATCAGACTAAAATATTACATTCTTTATATTAGTCTAAACTATTATACTCTTATTACGCTAATCTGTTATGACTTTCTAAGTGTATGCTAACAGACAATGACTATTGTCACACCCAAATACTTGCTTATATTGTTAAATCTGTTATACCCTTCCATCTCTAGGCTAATTACAGATATAACACTATAGGATACCTCAGAATGATTTGATTTTGCCTGACTCCTTATGTGACACAAGGGAAATACTGCCAACCCAGCTAGCTGGAATTTTGTAAATAATTATATGTAATTTATAATATTAATATGATTTATATAGAAGTGTGACAAAAGGAAATATTGCCAGCCCAGCTATCTGGAATGCTATAAATAATTATCATTTGTGAATCTTGATATGATTTATGCAGAACTGTGTGTTACGTACTGAGCTGGAATGTGACCACAGCATGCCCTGTTGGCTTAGAATAGAAATGTATATTAACTATTATAATTATGTAACTGTATATGTTTTAACAGTAGAAACTGGGACATAAAATGTTAACTTGCAAAACTTCAAGAAAATAAATTGAAATTAAATTGTTTTATGATTGTGCTATATAGGTTATTATTCAGTTTCAGTATAGCAGACACGATGTTTAGAGCTAGAAGCTTTTTGTATCGTCTCACAAGAGAAGTAATTACTAGGTTTGAGATGCGTAAGTGTTTTATTCTTTTATGACTTTCAGGATCTGAAAACATTTGAGAGATATGTATTTTTACAGAGAGATGCTAAAAATGCTTGTACTTTCTGACAATGAGGTTAGCTTGGGAACTAAAGTCAGGTGACAAAAAGTGATATCACCCAAGCTAACCCAACAGTAATATTTGATATCAACTTAAGAACTCTCTCAGAGTGAGACTGGGCATTTTTGTATTTTGTCTTTGATCTGGAAACATCCACTCATCACCACCTTCTGCACTTCTGCTTGTGTGTTGTTCTGTAAGTAAGTTTTAGGGCATACTAACTGTTCTAGATTTAGATAGGAATATAGTAAAGTATAGCTTAGATGTTTTTTATTTTGAGACTTTCCTGCAATTTTGTTTTAAATATTTCCTCTAATTTTGAACTCTGAAGTCACTCTGAATACATATTTAGTGTTGTCTTCTTCTTTTATTATTTATTATTAAATATGTTTAAACCTACCTTTGTGGCTGATATTTGTAAGACATATTTAAGCTCTTAAAGTACTTGCATATCTATATGGTGACACTGCACAGGCCACTTCTAAATAGCCTTGATCTTGGTCAGACTACCATTTGGATTATGAGTAACACTACACAGTAGGATTGGACACCCTTTGTTAAGGGCCTTTGAGTAGCTTATAAAGAGTTGGCTGGTGGCAGCTGGAACTACCTTATAGTGTGGGCAGAAGGGGGCATAGCTACTAAACCTCTGCCAGCCTTTCCCAGGTGTGCGTGTGTGTTTGTATATAAATCAAATCTCAAAGAGTGTGTGTCAGCTACTTGTGTAGGTACACAAAGCACTGGTTCGACAGAGATGGTGCTGGAGCTTTTGTCTTGGCCACTCAGCTGAGATGTCAACCCTATAGCTGTGTCAGTGGGGAGTCTTAATGGGGATCTGGAGAAAGAGGGAGAAACCAGCCCCAGACTGACTGTGATCTCTGTGTGCTCTTAAGGAAAATTGCACTTTACTGTGTGTGTACTTGTCATCTTCCCAGTGTGTACATTCCCCACTGTTGCCAGTGGTGAGGATTGCGGCTTCTTGATTACTGGGCCAGTGCAGGGGCATCACGGTATCGCTCTTCCAATTAGTATTCTGATTAATAGATCCTTAACTGAGTCATACGTACCCAAACTTTGGCGTTCAGCCTACATCCTACCTCTTCACAAAGGAGGCAAAAACACTTCTATTTCTAACTTCCGTCCTATCGACCTACTCTCTCCAATATCTAAAATTCTAGAAAAATGCATCCACCACCAATTCTTACCCTATCTCATTCAAAATCATCTCCTTACACCCACCCAGCATGGCTTCCGTCCCAGCCACAGTACCATAACTGCACTACTATCCTTCTTAGAAACTATCAATCAAGCTCGAGACTCTGGACTCATTGTATCCACAGTACTGCTAGACCTTTCAAAAGCTTTTGGCACCATCTCCCACACACACCTTCTTCATCATCTGGCTAATCTCAAACTCTCCCCAAACACTATTTCCTGGTTCTCCAGTTACCTATCTGACAGATCTCAAGCAGTCAAATGGAAGAACTCATTCTCTTCCTTTTTGCCAACATCTACTGGCGTTCCTCAGGGATCCATCCTTGGACCCATGCTTTTCAACATCTTCATAAACAACCTTCACACCTTTATTCCTGACACCACAGTCATCCAATATGCAGATGACTCTACCTTGGTCTGCTCTGCCCCAAACCTTCCTGAACTCCAGACCAAAACCCAATTAGCCTTTACCACCACAGAGAATTGGATGCACCAAAACCACCTTTCTCTCAACTCCAATAAATCCAAAATACTAATTTTTCTCCCCTCCAAAGTTTCCTCTCTGGACAAAAACACTTTCAATGTTCTCAGCCAAACTAACACTGCCATCGAAGTGGTCCCCTCTGCAAAACTCCTTGGCATCACCATAGACGAACACCTCAAATTTGATCTTCACATACAACATAACATTAAGAAAACCCACCAAAAGCTAGGTATGCTATATAGGAACAATCACTTCCTTTCAAACTCCACTAGGCATACCCTGGCAACATCCTTCCTCCTACCTTCCCTTCTATATGGAGCCCCTCTCCTAACCAACTTGTCTGCTACCAACACCTCTAAGCTCGAAGCTTGTTATAATAAGATCTCCAAATTTGCCACCAAATCCAAAACATCAACTCACCACTGCCACAGCCTTCATTCTCTGAACTGGTTAGAACTCCCTAATCACCTAGACTATCTACAACTAACTACCGCTCACAAACTAATATTCTCCCCTAATAAATGCCCAGCCTTAAAGGACATCCTTCCTCTATACATCCCTAACAGATCACTGAGATCTGAAAACCAAAACCTAATCTCCATTAGTAAACCGAAATGACCAGCTGGCCAGCTTTTACTCTCCTTCTCACTAGGTAAAAAATGGAACTCTCTGCCTACTTCACTTAGGACTATACCCAACGCTGAATCCTTCAAAACTCAACTTTTTCTTCAACTATCCTCCAAATGGAAATGCTCCTGCTTTCATCCTACTTAAATTCCATAGGGACTCCTAACTAAGCACTCCTACTCCTACTCCACTATACTCTCATACTTATTCTAATTTCTCAAATACCTACAACTAACCGACTTTAAGTGACTGTAAGCATATAAATATCGATTCAAAAAAAAAAAAAAAAAAAAAACAAATCTGCCATCAAGTTCTCTGCAACTCTCAAATGTATTAACCCTACTTGATTTTTGATTTTACAAACTATATTGCATGTATTTTTACTTTGTAACCTTTATTTTCATTCTATAACCTATATTGTATTGCACTATTTTTGGAGCTTTTCATACTGTAACCTATATTGTATTATACTGTTCTTGGAGCTTTTCTCCCCGGGCCTCAACTGAAAATGGGCACTTCTTGGCCCAGTGGACTTCCCCGGTAATCAAACTGAAATAAATAAATAAATATCTATTAGACTCCATTGGCCAGTATGGGACATTAGTCAGGTCTTGCCTCTTCTGTGGCCATCTTGTTAGCACTTGGTACTAACAACATTTTGAGCATTAATCAACTGGCTGGTGAGAAATAGTAGGCTTTCCTTAAGAAATTGTCACATGACCATGGGACACTAATCCCTTACAACCAGATATATCTAGGAAAAGGCACCCATTCTAAATGGAGATACTGCCTTGCCTGTCACTATTTAAGCTTTAGGCTTTACTCTTTTGCATGGCTAACTGGAAACCACCAGACAGTAGTCACTAAGGAAACTGAGAAGTGGTGAGATGCATTTGTACTTTCAATGGTGTATTTTTGTTTTTTATTTACAACTCAGTTAAGGAGTGAGTGAGTCCATAAAGTGAGAGTGAATCTTGATGAGTGAAGTTATCAACTAAGTAAAATAAAAGCATTTTGGCAAATAATGATGTGAGTCAACTTCAGTCCAATTTAGCTTGGGGTCCCAAAAAGTATAAAGTTATATATGGAAGCCCAGAGGTGACAGACAGAGAGATAGAAAAACTGGTGCCGGATTTGGTGGATACATTTTAACAAGCTATGAATGTTTGTAAGATGATCCTATCTTGTATGAAAAAAAAATCAACCAATGATTTCCAGCATAATAAGACTAGATTAGCTGGTAACTGAGTTAGCAGCGTGTGGGCAACTTGTGATGAGTCATTGCTCCTCTCCCTCACCATTCTAGCTAAGGCTGTGAGCCAGATAAAACTGAAAGTTACTCTTAAAAAGCAAGTTAATTTGGTATCACAATGCTTACAAGTCAACATCTTCTAAATGAGTCCAGTCTTCTAGTGGACCAAGATAATCGGATTCATCAAAGTTAAAGATGAATACTTTTAGAGTGGACTACGTGTGGGGATTACCTGGAAACAGGCTTATTGTGAGAAGACTCGGGTGCTTTCCTCATCAGCTGAGAGGCAAAGGCTTGCTTTTTCTCATATGTATACATATGGCCATGTAGCGAGAGTGAATTTATTTATGGACAATTACTAATCACTCTTAAGTTGTGGTAATCCTAGAAGATAAGGTCCCCATTAAGCATTTATATCACGTTATCGAAAGATGAAAATAGCGAACACTATTTCATCAGCCTCAAAACATCTAAACATGAAAATATCAAACATTCAGAACAGCAAATTTTTTCCCATGGAAAAAAATTGCTGCTCCGAAACACATACACACAACACAAGCACATCAAACAAACAGCAACCACACACATACACTTAAATTCCTACATCTAACACTACACTAAACTAAACATACACTACTATCTACCCACTTACCTTAACCCAAACCCTAACCCTAAGGTCTGTCACTATCTCACACTCTCCTAACCTGCTCCCTAACCCTAACTCACTTAAACTGCCCCTAACCCTAAAGTCTGTCAATATCGCACACACGCCTAATCCACGCCCTAACACTAACTCACTTAACCCGCCCTTAACCCTAACATACAAACAATCACACACTTACCTAAACCCAACCCATAACTTTCCACCACAGCACTAAGAATAGCGAAACCACAGATACGGCCAACTGAATTATTTCCCAAGGAAAGAATTCACTGTTCTGCAGCTTCGCTATTCTTAGCATTCACTGAGTAGTGTTCGATATCAGAACATTCGAAGTTTTAATACTTCAATGTTCTGATATAGACCCCACTAAGTCACTTTGACCAGAGCTTGAATATACTATGTAGATACAGAATGATCTGCTTTCATAAAATACAGGTGGTTGACTGCTGGAAAGCAGAGAAATATAATTGCTGTAAGATAATTACTGTCATTTTGCTATTCTAATATTTGAGATTTAATATCTGATAATTTGTGTTTCATAGTAAGAGGCAATGCATTTACATTGTTGAGTAGATCCAATGGTTCCTATTTAGGGCACAACAAAATAGGCTAAGTAGTTTTTTGATTATGCCAGCATGGACTGATAAACAGATTCCACAGCTATAAAGATAAGCAGACACCTATGAAACAGAGAAATATTATAAAGGAAGTCAGACTAAGCTTAAATAAACCTAACGTCACTGTATGTACAAGCTGCTATACACAATTGTTTTAACACCACCCAACTATCTAATCATCATTTATTATTAACATTATTATTATTATTATTATTATTATTATTATTATTATTATTGTTGTTGTTGTTGTTGTTGTTGTTATTACCCCCCATTGTGTTGATCGGTCATTGGTAATTCTTGTTCTATACCATAATTTGTCAGTGTGCAGTGACAGTCTGGATCAGCAAGGACTGCCACCATGACATATAGTTTGTTTCTTTCCCCAGATGTAATTACACTGGGTCATTATCATCCCTATCTGCACATCCTCATGTATCAGGGCTAGAAGCACACACTTCCATATTATGTTCTTTGCTCTATGCTTCCATATACCTGATCATTGTGGTAGTAACAAGTACTTCATTATCTGAGCATTGATGTAGGAAAGTTATTTACCCCATGATGGTCCCCTTGGCACCACAGCCAGTACTTGAGCTTTAGCCAATAGTACTGCAGGCAAATTATGACATCATCAGGAAAACATTATCATCTAAAATGGAATTGTTTCACTTTATTTGAAAAAGTGGACTACAGTGTTCAAGAATGCAATTATTTTTAACAACTTTTTTTTGAATGTATGTGGAATTTAACAGACAAATATATAACTCAGCACTGAAGTATAGTGAGCCACTGTGAAGTTAATTCTAGAATAAACTGTCCATTAAAGAATGTTTCATAAAGGAAATTCAAAATAAAAAGACTTTTATCTGAGTTTCATAAAGAGATGTAAACTATTAAACCAAAAAGGTAAATACAATAAAATTCTAACAGGGAAAAGTAATTGCCAAATGCAAAAAACATTAGTTATGCACACCTATGTAATATATATACTTTATACATAACTGTTTTAGCTACACAAAATTGAAGACTGAATAGAACATTAAATTTAGCATGAAAAACTTAGCTATCAATAAATACATATAGAATATATGGATTATTTATACATACATAAATAAGGAAATATACAAAAACCTATAGTTAGAATGAAATCTACTCAATTCAACATGTTTTGCCCGGTGATGTAAAAGGGTAGAGGTGGATTTCTTGTGTTTGGGTATTTTATATACTTCAATGTATTTACTGGCTGCTTCTTTAAACTGGATTCAATTTAAAGTCTTGAGATCAATCTAGCTTAGTGTTACATAACGTTTCAGAAGTGCAAAAATCGTTAAAATTTGTAAATCTTTGGAGTGTAGTTTTTATTCTTGAGGAGGGATGTGTAGAATGGCAAATTTCCAAGAAAAGAAGTTTTCGTAGTATCCCAGCTTTTATAGCTTATTTTTTTAAGTGTTCCTTAGCTGATATAAATACTTACATTCCAAAACTGTGAACTATGTCTGACTCTTCAGTGTCATATGCATTGCAAAAGGATGAACAACTGGCAAAAGGCTAAATGCTTCACCTCTACATTACTATGATGTCTGAGAATACAGTTTATTATTTACAGCTGTATCCCTGCACAGCATAAAATCTCTATAAGGAGTAAAAATAAATGATCATTTTAACTGATGCATTGCCTGAATTATCTGATGACTCTGAAATGCACACAGAACTCCATATTTTATTATTTGCAAGATATGTGGCTCTCATATAGCTTCACACTCTGTCATTATACACTACATTGATGTGTCAAGGATTAAGGGGCAAGGGCGAGGCTCTTTTCCAAACTAGACATCATAAGATAATGTAGGCACCATCAGGAAATTCAGTTGAAAAAATGGGCAGGATATGTCAATTCTGCTAAATGTTGTAAGTTACAAAAACATCACAATATGTATGAGGGGGGTTCAAGCTATGATAATTCTGCAAAGTGCTATAATTTCCCCAAAACTATAGACTATGTGCAGAAGGTGTTAACAAGAATATACTCTGTGTTTCAATGAACCAATTTCTGTTTGTTTTTTATACTTATGAAAGACTGTCAAAGCAGACACTATAACTTTCAATAGTTTACATAAAAATCATTTATTTTCAGAGATTATGTGAATATAAACATATTGCATCCTGAATAAAATGTACAAAACACCGTAATACACATTTTAATATATAACTAAAGCATATTATACCACGTATTTTCCAAAAGAGTAGTAACACAATAATGCTACATGTCAAATGATTTTCATTGTTGATGAGTTAAGCTACCATCATGCTTTGCATGGCTCTGTGTACAGCAGGTGTAAAAGTTATGAGCTACTTAGAGGTATGCAATAATAGCTGCATTATATCTTCATACTTGTCAGTTAAATTGTTAGTGAAAATGGGATGTTTATTTCTTCGAACACTTATTAATGACATGATACCATTGCACTATGAGTAAGTATTTACAACAGTAGTGAAGCATGCTATTCCATTGGTGATCAGCCCTTGAAGCCAATTTTTATTTTACAAAACATGTGAACTATCATAATAAAATCTTCAACAGGCTTCACCATAAGCTCTTTTTATCATAAAAACACAGATAATTTAAAAATAAAATTATGGATTTTCAAAGAAATGATTAGAACAAAAGAGAACCTTCATATTTATATCTCACAACAAAAGATATGGTATACTTGGTCCAGAGTTCATGGTATCCCTTTCAAAATAAATAACCACTTCACTGGTTGCCTTTAAAAAATGCAGCTTAATAATCAATTTCATGTAATTTTATCTAGTTTGTCTCAGGAAAGTCACTAAATAAAAATAATTTGCAATAAAGATTACTTGGGCATGTGTGTGTGTGTGTGTGTGTGTGTGTGTGTGTGTGTGTGTGTGTGTGTGTGTACATATGGATCCTTAATTTCAGAAATTCGAAATTCAAATGATCAAGACTATATGATTGAGTTTCCAAAAACTCAATCATCAAAAAAAAAAAATCTACCTTTTTTTTTACATTTTCCCCCCTACAGCCCCCACACCTCCTGTAAATTATATATACTAACTCAGAGATCATACTACACTGAGGAAAAGGGTAAATTTCCCGATCAGCACTGTATTGCTATCTCCATTCAAAAACTTTGACTTTTTCAAAAACTTGATTATATTTTCCTGACCATATGAGTTTTGAGCTTCTGAAAACTCATTCAACTGATAGGGATCTATATATATATATATATATATATATATATATATATATATATATATATATATATACACACATACATACTGTACATAGATGCACCAAAACACTCATGCTCACATATGTTTATTATACAATACGATAAACCTGCTGTGGTGTTATATATCAATAAATATAACCATTTATACAAGAGGTCACCACAGAAATCATTAACTTGCATTATAATTCTGTAACTGACTTTCAAGAGTGCTTGGTATTCCTTCATATAAAGTACTTTAACATACTCAACGTAAAACTCTAAGGAGTAAACCAATTACCTTAATTTTATCTATCATTCATTCATATGAAGTACTTTAACGTATGCAAATGTCAAAACTAAGACATAGCCTTACTTGACTAAATGAAACAAACATTTATTTTAGAGTCACAAGCTATTCTTTTCTGCAAACATATGATCTGTGAGCACTGACACATTATTTGTAAACAAGAAGCTCACTTTAATGCAATTAATGTAAGGGTGACCTAAAAACTAAAGTAGTTAATTTTATTTGGCTAACTAAATTTAAAGATGAGCACTATTTTATATTATGACTTTAGTTTTCAAAAATGAAATTTTAGAAATGTAAATTTTGTAATGTGGATGAAAGGTTAAACAGCCCTCTCTCAAAAAAAAAAAATCCAGGGCCCCACTCCATACCACACCAAGATGGCGCCCTGACTGGGCTTACTTACAGTGTTTACTGCACTGATGGGCTAGCTACTCAAGTGTTAATATTTAATGTTGCAATATGTTTCGCTGCAATGTATTGTGCAGTGTGAGCCAGGTGGTGCACTTTTGGGGCTCCCCCTTTTTTCACTATACTGTGACTATAGAGTTGGTATATATATATATATATATATATATATATATATATATATATATATATATATATATATATATTTGTGGGGGGGTGCAGTGCAAAAATAAATTGTAGGGTTTTTTTTTTTAGATTTTTCAGCACAATGGATTCATTATTTAATTTTTGATAAATGGTATGCAAAAAATAAAGATTGTCAATGATTTATTGGTAAACCCCCTGATTTTGACTTAGACAACTGGAGTTCATCTAGCAACCATGGCACTGCAGGAGTCAGGCTGTGGGGGAGGGGGGTGAAATGAAATGGCTTAACTCTCCTGTGTGTTTGAGGTGACTCTGGGGCACTCTATAAACAGTATCATCTCCCTGCTAGAGACTGGGGAGACCACCCACTAATGCTCTGAGAAGGGAGGCATGGCGTCATGGATGAAATACTCCTTCAGAATTGTGAAGGACATCCTTTGCAGACAACTTATTTCATGCCTGTTCCCAGTGGCTGAATGTGATAGGTTAGGACTGAAGAAAAAAATGACAAATGTGAACTACCCACTGATAGCTGTATAAATAATAGTCCCCTTCTGGTCAATCCTTCTCCCCATAATGGGGGTACAAATAGTCTTACTGTCCAAAAGATAGTGATAGTCTACAGATATATGGGTCAAAGAGCCACAAAACAAAAAAAAAATCAAAAATCCACTTTTGGTACATTTATAGGTGAGCAAATAACAGCAAGAAACTGAAGATGACTCGTCATAAAATACATAATGTTGAAAGAGATTAGCTTTTATTCTGATGTACCTATCCATAGAATAAAACTAGCCACATTGTTAATATTTGCCTCTTCAGTAGTTTTAAAAAAGGATAGGAGGACATGCCATTCTAGTCTGTTACAACAAGCACATTCATTTTTAGCAATCTGAGGTTATATTTTTAATTGTCGTTTTAGCTATATAGCTTATATTAAACTCACATTGTCATAATACCAAAAATTGTGAGCACTATTTTATATTATGACTTTAGTTTTCAAAAATGAAATTTTAGAAATGTAAATTTTGTAATGTGGATGACACAGCTATCAGTGTGTGTGTGTGTGTGTGTGTGTGTGTGTGTGTGTGTGTGTGTGTGTGTGTGTGCATACTCATTCATGTGTATAAGTATATATTCCTAAATAAAAGAAAAATTTGAAGGTTAGAACTACATACTATATTTCTGTATTTTTTTACTTATTTATAAAGCTGTTAACCAAGATTGAACACTGGCCTACATGAATCATTTTCCGGTTCAGCCTGGGTATAACTTTATGCACAATAAAATTTAGTCATACATATCAGAGAACCAAGAATATATAAAAAGGCATTTGATGGAAACTATAAAAAGTATAGTTTATAAACTGGCATACTACATTAATAAAAATTTCAATTGCTTAGCACTGCTAGTATTCAAACAGAAAAATCAGTGCATGTCAAAATGGGAGTCACATTAAAGGCTAAGTGTTGAGATTAACATTAGGTAGAGGTTGTGGGTTTAGCTCAGTGGGTTGGAATGCTGGAGCTATGCAATATTTATACCTCTAAATGGCTATGATTTAGGCATAGCTCTATGATTTTGGCCCTCAGAAGTACCATCCTTCTAGATTTACTCATATTCCTCATAAAGTCAGACCCGTTTATGGATAGATGCCTTAATAAATATATAAACTAAATCTATATAGAGATTCCATATCACTAACTGTAAAAGCTTAAAAATGAAGACACACACACACACACACACACACACACACACACACACACACACACACACACACACACACACACACACACACACACACACACACACACAAACACACACACATACATATACAAGAACACATACACATATACATGCACATACAAAAAAACACATACACGTGAGTGCACACAGACATATACAAGATCGTACACATGTATACATGCACAAATACACACAAATACAGATGCACATATACACACACATAAACACACACACACATACATATATACATGCACTAACACACATAGATACAGACATACAGACACACACACACAAACACACAGACAGACATAAACATGCATACACATATATACATGCACATGCACACACACAGACACATACAGACAGACACACAGATACACACACTCAGATACATAGACACAGAGACATACACATATATACATGCACACACAGACACACACACACACACACACACACACACA
The DNA here is from genome assembly GCF_019279795.1 of Protopterus annectens. Lineage (NCBI taxonomy): Eukaryota > Metazoa > Chordata > Ceratodontiformes > Protopteridae > Protopterus > Protopterus annectens. The sequence continues at coordinate 994,132,065 of NC_056731.1, read as the reverse complement.
CACACACACATACACAGACAGATGCACAGATTCACACAGAGATGGATAAACACACAGACAGGAACTCAAAAGCAAACACACATATATGCCTACACATACTGTATGCACATACCTACACTGACTCACAAATACCCACACACATGCACACACGCACACACACACACACACCCACACATACACTAATACTTGAACCTCACCAGTTCACCTGCATATATCTTTCAAATCTGTTTGATGTCAGAGGAAACTGAAGAATGACATGCAGGTTCTGTTCAGAATGGATTTCAACCAGAAACTAAACTGTAAAAGCAAATATTGTGAGTCAGAAACCTACTGTGCTGCTCTGTTACTTTGTGAACCCACAGTCTTGTGTAATAAATCAGAGTTGAATCACACTTCTCACTTATTATCAATTGCTTGATTAATAATTTCATGAAACCATTATACAGCAGTAAAATTATAGTCCTGTAGCATAAGTTACATTATTCTCGTTAAGGTTCTTCTAAATAATGTTTCATGTTTTACAGTTTTATTACTCTAGGATGGGAAAAGTATGCTTGACAGACATGTACATCTTAGGAGCAGTGTGAGAATAATTATCTTTTTATAGCCATCATACCTCAATGCCTGAGTGTTATAAATCATAACTCTGTCATTAGCAAATCATAGCAGCAGATCAGAAAGAAGTGTATGTTCTTACATTTGAAGATACAAGGCCTTCCCATACGGGGTCTCTATAGTTACAGTAATAAGGAATACTTGCAGAAGCTATTTTATAATGCAGATACCTTTAAACAGGTTTAGCTTTATTAAAATAGCTCAGAAAATCCAGACAAAATGGCTGAAGTTATGGGTACCAGTCTTCGTGCTTTGCAGAAATCATAGCAGTTGAAATGGTTACTAATTATGTAAGTGATGACCACAGTAAATAACACAGTTCAAATAGTCCTGTGTTTTAAACCCAAAACTATGCAGCCTGCTACTGTAACAGCAAAATATGAATAAAACAAACTTTGTACTTGTCTATGCAAGTAAAAAAGTAAAAAAATCATATTATATTTCATTCATTTTCAGTTCATGTCTCTCAGTGCCTCTGCTAGTAATTATGCAGTGAAACCCTGTTTTACGGAAATGTGCCACATAACTTAACACGTCAGTATTAACTGTAATAATACATATTCCCATACGAGGCCACATTCGGACTCCAGACATGGAGAGAATGGTATTCCATGGTTTCCTTGGTAGATCATTCTTCTTCTTCTGGCTTTTCCGGGTTAGGGGTCGCCACAGCGTATCACCTGTCCGCTCATGATTGGCAGTGGAGTTTTACAGTGTCGAGTTGCCAGCCCGGTGCCCAGCCTTCCACAGAAGGCACACACACTCACACCTAGGGCCAATTTAGAGTGTCCAATCCACCTACAGCATATCTGTGGGTGTTAATATGAGCTGTGATTGTTATTCCATACACAGAATACTGCAAATAAACCAAGGGTGTATAACTGTTTACTAATTTGCTTATTTCATAAATTCTCATGTTTGCATTGTTATAGTATTGGATGAAAATGGAGTAGGATAAGCCCGTTCAAAAAAGTATAAAAATAATCAATTAGTAACATTTTAAAATGGGAAAAGAATGGTGACTCATCAGAAGCAAGGCAGCCATGTTTTCTAGCATATATATTTGGCTAAATGTAATTCTTCAGATGAGGTCACAGCAGTCAGGGTTTGCTGTAACAGACATTTGGCAACAGTGTAGTTAATAAACCTAAGTTCAGGAGTGCAAAAGCAAAGCTCTCCTGCTTGGGGTGTGTGGAGGTTGTCCTTGTCCTCAGCAGAAAAAAAATCCAAACATCATGTTGAGCATGGCTTTGTGATAACACAGTTTTGATGAAACAATTTTCTCTTCTGCAAAGACTTGGCACTTAGAGCAAACTCAGTTTACCTAAAAGTTAGTTAATGATCTTGGCATTTAATATTTAAAATCTGACCTCTTGTTTTACATTTTTAATTGTTGGTGATAACTGACCCTTTGAACCATGTAACATCACTAAACAGTGGGTAACCCTGCCCTGTAGTCCTTTATGCCCTCACAAATGAGACAGGACCGACAAGTCTTCCAAACTTTAATGCAGCTATATGTAACTTTCTATTCCTCAATATAAAATAAAAATACAGTGGGATGGTACTTTGTGGTATAATAAAAATGTAGTAAGATGGAAGGGTCAAAAGGGGAAAGCTGCAAACAAGAAAAGGCAAGAAACTTGGTGGTATAAGGGAGAGATAGTATGGGACCATATGTCTGTATGGTTCTATGACTCACTTTTCAACACCACATCGTCAAATAATATAAAGTGAAATAAAAGTTATTATTTAAAGACCATTGTCCTGTAAAGTAACCATTCTTAAATCTACCTGGCCAGGTATGCGGCTACCGTATCTTAAAAAGAACTCTGTGGTTTGTAACATCACTACAACATCCTGTAGTTTCACCTGTTGGGTTTGTAAGTGCCCTACATAACATTTAGAATCTGCCTGTCCAAATGGCTGCATTAAACTCAGATCCGGTATTCAGAGGTCTAGATTTCTGTTGATTGTAATCCTACAGCATAATAATAAGGGAGTAAATAGTTTGCACTTCTGTGGTGTGACTTCAGAATGAAAACACTTAAATAACATGGTGTGGTTCATGCAGAGAGCATCCTCTCCTGCACAAACTAAGTTTTATAACATCTATAGCATCCATTCTTACAACAGAATTAAATAGATAATGTATTGAAATACAAAACAGTTTGTAAATCTGTCAGTTTTTGTCTCCAACATGAGTTATGAGAGTTCTTCATGTGAGGTACAGATATCTAGAATTCTTAAGAAGAAAGCTTAATACTCGTAGGAAACAAAGTTCACTTCCTTTACTTATGTATAAAGTTTGTTTCAATACATCTTTACATTTGCTGTGTAGACTTGGACATTTTTACTTTTTTGGTTTTATAACATTTCAGTATTAATATGTAAGTCATTTGGTTATCAACATAGTGGTCATCAGGAAAGACTCACAGAACTCGCTAGATGTCGGATATCTTTCTTCAAGATTCAAGATTGCTGTCGTGAGGAGCCTACAGAGGTCTTCAAGGAATGGAAGGATCGATCACTATCCATAAGTAAGCAACCATGGTATGGAGATTGCTGGTGAGATAGTATGGATTGGATTCATGCAGTGTCATTAAGGGAGCGCATCATTGCTCAGAACCAGAATATCATTAGATAAACGTATGCTTATGCACAGCATCTTCTGCACCAGTAACTGTACAGTCCTGGAAGACATTGGGTTGGTATGGAGATTGCTGGTGAGATACTATGGATTGGATTCATGCAGTGTCATTAAGGGAGCGCATCATTGCTCAGAACCAGAATATCATTAGATAAACGTATGCTTATGCACAGCATCTTCTGCACCAGTAACTGTACAGTCCTGGAAGACATTGGGTTGGTATGGAGATTGCTGGTGAGATACTATGGATTGGATTCATGCAGTGTCATTAAGGGAGCACATCATTGCTCAGAACTAGAATATCATTAGATAAACGTATGCTTATGCACAGCATCTTCTGCACTAGTAACTGTACAGTCCTGGAAGACATTGGGTTGGTATGGAGATTGCTGGTGAGATACTATGGATTGGATTCATGCAGTGTCATTAAGGGAGCACATCATTGCTCAGAACCAGAATATCATTAGATAAACGTATGCTTATGCACAGCATCTTCTGCACCAGTAACTGTACAGTCCTGGAAGACATTGGGTTGGTATGGAGATTGCTGGTGAGATACTATGGATTGGATTCATGCAGTGTCATTAAGGGAGCGCATCATTGCTCAGAACCAGAATATCATTAGATAAACGTATGCTTATGCACAGCATCTTCTGCACCAGTAACTGTACAGTCCTGGAAGACATTGGGTTGGTATGGAGATTGCTGGTGAGATACTATGTATTGGATTCATGCAGTGTTATTAAGGGAGCGCATCATTGCTCAGAACCAGAATATCATTAGATAAACGTATGCTTATGCACAGCATCTTCTGCACCAGTAACTGTACAGTCCTGGAAGACATTGGGTTGGTATGGAGATTGCTGGTGAGATACTATGGATTGGATTCATGCAGTGTCATTAAGGGAGCGCATCATTGCTCAGAACCAGAATATCATTAGATAAACGTATGCTTATGCACAGCATCTTCTGCACCAGTAACTGTACAGTCCTGGAAGACATTGGGTTGGTATGGAGATTGCTGGTGAGATACTATGGATTGGATTCATGCAGTGTTATTAAGGGAGCGCATCATTGCTCAGAACCAGAATATCATTAGATAAACGTATGCTTATGCACAGCATCTTCTGCACCAGTAACTGTACAGTCCTGGAAGACATTGGGTTGGTATGGAGATTGCTGGTGAGATACTATGTATTGGATTCATGCAGTGTCATTAAGGGAGCGCATCATTGCTCAGAACCAGAATATCATTAGATAAACGTATGCTTATGCACAGCATCTTCTGCACTAGTAACTGTACAGTCCTGGAAGACATTGGGTTGAGGCATAAAGCCAGCAACATGGCCACTGGCTTGTTTAAGTCGGTGCAGTCATCTTTACCATCAGCAATTCACTGGCAAATCAGGGTTGTGAAACTCATCATGAGATACAGCTTGTTAAGGTAGTTTGAATATAAAATCTAAAAATAGGGACGTGGTTTGTAACATATTGCTGATTGAAAAGGTTACAGTCATTTGCATTGTTCAGAAAATTAATTGCTTATGTCAGTTATTACAACAATTTTTATACTGTGGCTATAATATCCAAATGACAAGTCATCATGTGGACAACAGAGAGATGGCATACAACAGGCCGGTCATTTAATTCAATATCTGCTTCTTTCCAAATGACCTAACATAGATTCTTTATAATAACACCTGTAGTTCATCGGATTTAACATAACGGCATTATGTTGAAGTGACACTAGTCATTGCGGATACATTCTCAGATTAAGAAAACGGTATAAGTCCTTTTGCTGTAAGTCCTTTTGCTGAATTGAAGTAAAGTGAATAATATCATAGGTATCTTATCATTTATTTACTGAAAATATTTTTTGGCTGCTGAAAATCAGAAGACTGTTCTTCAAATTTGCAATAGAAAGTGTTCATATATGTTATTAAATACCTGATTTAGCTTGCCCTTAATTCTTGCAAATAATACTGCAGGCATGCAAATCTCACAAATGAGTAATTTTTGATACATATAATGTTGCAGAAACACTATCTCGAGGTTATCAATATCTTCTTCACATAATTGTTGTGTCCAGTGTAATGGAAACTCTGAGGTTTGATGACTACCAGCTAAACAGAGCTAGCAAATACATTCATGATGTTTCCAGCATATAGACTTCATTGTCAAAAGTTTATCATCCTAAATCCATGCAAGATGCTCCAGTTTAATACCAGTATATGTCTTTTCTCTTGTCTTGAGGTTGGAACTCTAATAAAAAAAGGAGAAAATACAAGTTTGTTAGTTAAAATCAATGTACTACATTCAAATGATCATCATTACAAATATAAATTCTAGTTATAGCACTGTTTTATGCACACAGTTTATCGTCAGTGAGGACAAACTGCACAACATTACTATATCTGTCTTCCCATATCTGATAAACCCATGGCTACTTCCAAAGAGATGAAGATGCATGAAGGGAAGGAGATATACTATAGTGTCCACTGGCAAACATGGACACCTGTATATACTTGTCACATGGATGACATAGTTATTGGGCAGCTGGGCAGTTGCACTGCCAATGAACTATCCTTTGACCACCATGTATCTACTGTTATTAGGAAATACTTCTATCTAGTCATCCCAATTACTGGGGTATATTGTCTTGGTCAAGGAAAGTTACTATCCCTCTCTACATCTCTCTTATCAGACCCATATTAAGATATGATGCTCCTTTTGATATGTACTTGTCTAAACATATGACTCAACTCAAAGGACCTCAGTGTTTTCTCACAAAGAAAATCAAGGGCATATATTTCATGTGCTTCACAGCTTTAAGGTACGTTTTCTTTTCTTTGTTTCTTACAGATTTTTTTAGAGGGGGACTTTTGCATTGCCTGCAAAGCTCCAAGTCTTTCAGGTTTCTAATACCATGATAGGAATGGACCCCATTCCTAAGTTAAAGTATGATTAAAATTCATGAAATTAGTATTGTATTCTGATTTGGAGACTAATGAGATGAATCCGGAAATGCTGTTAGATGCAATTTGAAGTGAGAAGATATTTGTCTTGGAGACTGAAGCTATGAGGTGAAGGCTGTTTTCATGTTCAGAAAGAAGTGATAGCATTTCTGCATTTGAGGAACAGAAGGTTAGATATTTTCTAGGCCCAAAGAAATTGCAAGTTAATTTTACATCAGGTTATTTCAATGTAGTGTTGAAAGTTAAGTTGCTGATCTAATCAGATATCAAGGTATCTAAGTCTTGACATGTCTCTAGAGTGTTCTGATTATCAAATGTTATGTGCCAGCATGAGGCTACATGGCAAAGTTTGAGAGCGGTATTAAATATCACTGCTTTGGTATGCAAGGTCATTGCTGAAATGCAACCCATTGTCTGGATGTGGGCAGTGTATCGCTTCACAAACTCCATTCTTTCATAAATATAGATCTTTTCTCTGTGCCAAATGTAAACAAAATCCATTTAAAACAATGTCAATAAACTGCAGTGTAGTTCTGTGTGGGAAATGAGACTTAGTGACACAAACTCCAGCATCATCTTGAATGTAGGTTGTTTATTTGTGCTAGCTCCAAATAAACTCTAATGTACAAATGAAGTCCAATTACTAAGTGCTCAGTGCCACGTGGAAAACCATTTCTGTTTCTGTTTATGCCTGCATACTGTCATGTTTCCATCTTGTGCAAACTGAATTATTTGGCTTGTGCAGATGTCTGAGTCAGTAAGTGAGTGTTCACCTATGAATTAGCTATACAAGAGCCGTTGGCATTCTAGCAAATAAAGTAGACCCTAATAACTTTCATTACACAAAGTAATTACCATCAGTGGGCTTGCCTGAGTGTTAGAATACATATGCTGTCTTCCATAGTTGAAAATTATTCTGATGAGATACATTGCTGTGACATTCTGACCTCTGTTAAGATCCTTCATCTCTGGATATAGTTGTAAAGCAAAATTAGAAATATTAAAGTGTCTTTCACATTTTGCTCAAAACGTACAGGAGACGTGGTAATGGTATTACAAAAGGCATTAGTAACTGTCCAGCATATTTTATTACATCTTGTGCCCCACTGAAGCATGTAAAAAATAAGATTCTGGAGACTAGAAGCAGACATCCACAGTTGTTAAAGACTTTCTCCCAGGCATTGTAGCAACAGCTGATACAGTATAGATCAGACAGGTTCAATGGATAACTTATTTTCTGTGAAACCACATCTCCATTCACATCAACTGTATTGTGTTACAATTTATTGACTGGTTCCTTATAACAGACCTACTACTATAGTGTTTATATTCAGACTAGCAACCCTCAGTAGATTAACAAAAACAGTGTTTAACCAAAGTAAAGTGACAATGTGGTACAGGAGCAAACAAAGGAAGCAGAAACCCAAAGAGCTTTATAAAAATAAATATGAATCCAATATAAAATGTTTTATTAACTTTAAGCCTTAAGCAGCATTCTACCGTCACCCAGAATAAAGCTTCAATGCAAACAGAAAATGATTGACGTTAACAACTGGCTTAGTTTCTTGTGTCATTCCAAGGGGATCCAGTACCTGACAGCCTAGGAAGACATGATCGACAGACCACAATGTTTTGCCAGATGACCTGCATCTGTCTCCCTTGGGCTTCAGGCTTCTGACAAAGACTCTTGCCTCCCCTATAGTGCCTTTTTTAGGCAATGCCATGAGGTAAAAAAATACCAACATGAAAATTTCATCAAAACGCAAATTAAAGGTCATGCTGCTAAATGCTAGGAGTCTAAACATGAAACTGCACTCATTACAAGCATTCTTAACAATGGAAGATGTTGACATTTGTACAGTCACAGAAACCTGGTTCAAAGCTGCAGAGAACACCCCAGACATACCGGGTTACTCATCCTATCATTCATTCAGACCCCATATCCCAAATGAACTAAACCAATATGTTAAATTATATTTGCTTAATTAATTGTTAAATTATATTTGCTTATGGCAAGTCTCTCTTCAAGAGACCTGGGGACTCAGGTAGATAGTAATCTCTCGTTTGACAATCACATCGCCAAAGTAGTTAGGAAATCCTTCTATGTAGCCCATCTAATTACTAAAGGGTTTGCATCTAGAAATAAAGAGGTAATAGTGCCCCTATACTCATCACTCATCAGACCCATCATAGAGTACAATGCCCCTTTTGGGATGTACCTCACAAGACACCACCAGCAGCTGGAGAGACCACAGAAGTACCTCACCAAGAGGATCACAGGCCTCAAACATATGCCATATGCAGCCAGACTGAAAAAACTCTGGCTTTACTCAGTGGCATATCGCTTGCTCAGAGGTGATCTCTGCCTAACCTACAAAGCCATGTTCAACTCAGAACTGATGGACATGCTCCTTAACGACGGTGGATGGGAAATAGAAAGTACACCCCGGGGATCACGTCTATGGCTCTGCTTGACAGACGCACAGCTAACTCATTTATGGGGTGATGAAAGCTGACACTTACGAGCTAGGCTTATAAATGCCCTTGGGCAGATAGCCTAGTATCCACCTATGAATCTATGAAACCGTGGGCAGCAAAGCAAAAGGAGGTCGAAGACATACAACCCTACAGGCTGGTCAAACAGTATGACTCACAGGAGACACTCCAGGTGCAGTTAACTGTTGACAAGACCCCTATTCAAATCATAGCTAGCTACAGGCCCCCAACCTTGACTCAAGATGCCCACTCCACCTATCTGGACATCTTTGAATCTATCAAGATTCAACCCTTTACTCTGAACCTGGGCAACTTTAACTATCCAACCATAGATTGGAAGAACTACTCATGGCAAAACACAAATGCCAGAGATAAGGAATCATCAATGCAAAAGCTTTGGACCAGCCGGTTGACACCACCACAAGAGGTGATAATATTTTGGACTTGGTATTAACCAACATGAGTAACCACTGCAGCATCCCTACAGTATCATCCTCCCTGGTAAGATCTGACCACAAAGTGGCTACTTTCGAAGTCAGCATCACACCTGACCCCCCCCCCCCCCACTAGGCTAAAACATAAAAACTTCTCCAAAGCTGATTACAACCTCCTCAGGGAAGCTTTACAACTCCCTCCCCCTCTGTAGGAACTGACACAAATGTCCAAACCTACACCAAAGTACTGTACGAGCATTTATATAGCTGCATGGAATCAGGAATACCTGACAGGACAAAATCCTCCTCCTCAAGGAAGAGTAAACCCGTCTGGTGAACATCTGCAATATATAAACTCTATAATAAAAAGAAAAAAATTGCTGGCCAGGAACATGAAGGAGCAGGTGCCTAATTGGAAACAATCTGTCCTTAGCCTGAACAAGCAAATAAGAGCACTAGTGAAATCCTCCAAAACAAACTTCAAGTCCAAACTGTCCACATCTACTAAAGACAATCATAAGGCCTTCTTCACATATGTCCACAATCTCAAAAGAAGCACGCAGATCTGCTCAGAACTGGTGGTCAAAGACACCGCATGCCTCTCAAAGGCAAAAAATCCAACCTCCATGGATCCAATAACATCCCAGGCTGCATCCTACATGAACTCAAGCAGGAACTTGCAGGAACATTAGGCACCCTATTCAACCAAAGCCTGAGTACCGGCTTCATCCCAGCTGATAGGACGACAGCCACTGTCATCCCTGTGCACAAAGGTGGAGCATCCACCGATCCAGGAAATTATACACCCAACAGCCTAACTAGCCTGATCTGCAAAGCCATGGAATGGATTGCCATGGACCTCATTAGCAAAGACATTGGCAACCTCCAAACAATGAATTCCACACAGTTTGGTTTTGTCAATGGGAGGCCCTTCCTGTTAAATATGGTCAACTTCTTTGAGACAGTCACCAAAGCCATGGACAAGGGGAAGACAGGGCATACCGCCTACCTTGACCTAGACAAAGCCTTCAGTACTATTCCCCACTCTTGTATAATAGATAAACTCTCTCAACTAGGCATCAATCCATATGTTACCAGATGGGTAGCAAAATGGCTCACTGATAGAACCCACCTAGTCAAAATAGGGGAAGCCACCTCAAGCAGTAGACCTGTAACAAGTGGTGTACCCCAGGGAGCGGTCTTGGTGCCTCTATTGTTTGGGATATACTTTTCTGAGATGCTGGACAATACCAGTGGGCTATGGCTGACCACGTTTGCAAATGACTGCAAGCTGGGCACAGTCATCAATTCCCCTAGTGATGTGGACATTTTCCAAGAGGGTCTGACCCAAACAAATGACTGGTGGCAGAAACATGGCCTCAAACTGAATATCAAAAAATGCATCATCATCCCCTTTGGGGAGAGTGATGTCCCCACAAATTATCACATTAATAACAAGGTCCTAAGCACACAATCAGTCATGAGGGAAGTGGGCACACAGGTTGATAGCTACAGTATTGCCTCCATTGTATGGAAAGCTTTCTACATGGCCCACCTTATTAGGAAGGGTATCTCATCCAGGGACAAGGAGGTCATAACATCCCTGTATTCTTCCCTTATAAGACCCATTATTGAGTACAACGCACCTTTCGGCATGTATGTCACAAAGCACATGCAGCAACTGGAAAGACCACAGAGGTTCCTCACCAGGAGAATCCAGGGTCTCAAGCATCAACCCTACACAGCTAGGCTAAAAGCCCTGTCCCCTACTCAAGTCTCATGCAGATTCCTCAGAGGTGACCTCTATCTGGTATACAAAGCAATCTCAGACCCTGCCTTGATGGGACTGCTGCATATCTGCAAGTCAAACACCACTCGAGTAACCCACACGCACAACCCCAGCCTGGTCTGTGACATCAATAGGACTTGTTGGTGGGACAGATTTGTGTCCCAGGGACTCCCCCTTCTGTGGAAAAGAATCCCTCTCAACGTCAAACAGAGTACCTCATAAATCCTTTTTAAACAAAACCTGGATAACTGGATGAGGAACAGAAAGTACACCATTGGGATTCCACCTGTGTCCTTGCTGGACAGGGGCTAAATTATTGGCTAGGCTTGTAAGGGCCTCAGTGCCAATAGCCTAAAAACTTCCTATTAACCTATGATACTACGATTAATCTATTGAGCACTTTCATCCCTTCACCTCTCGGACTTCGTTAGACTTTTCATTGTGAATGAAGTCTGACAGATGAAGGGATGAAAGTGCTCAATGATGTTCAAGGAGTCTATGAAGGCAGCATACTTTTCTCAGAAAGGAAAACAGCTGTGAAGTTTCCATTGAAGTTTCATATTTTCAGCCAGCTGAATGAATCTAACTATCCTCAGGAAGACCAGTGCAGAGAAGAATTTGTCATTATACCAAGATAAAATTACATGAAGAGATAAAACATGCTGTCTTAATGGAAAACTCTACATTAAAACAAAAAATATTTTTCGCTCTATTTTTCTTTTCTGAACTATTTTAAAACCTCAAAATCACTCTGCATGGTTCTTACAGAATTTTAATAAGTTTTCCACAAAATGGCTGCCACTGGGGCTAGACATATGAACATGACCTTGTTTTTCTTCATTTATTTCTCTTTTCCATAATCCATTTAAAGTCTGCTTTATACGAGTCATGCTAGGCATAAAGAAGCAGTGCTATATTTCCTTATCAGTGACAAATAATGGGATTAGTGTCAATCACTGTCATCTTACACAACTCCTGTAATAGGACTGCTTCCATTATTTTTTTAGTGGCCCTCATTTGTGTGTGCCTCATTGTTTTTTTTACAACATACTAAGAAGTTATACAGCTACAACCAAAAAGTAGCTAAATTGCAGGTAATATCTTTGTGTAGTCCAAGATTAATTGACGGTACTCTCCCGCACTCTTTTCTTGAGGTGCCAAAACTGTGGAAAGATTTTTATTTTCACACACACGCACACACACACACACACACACACACACACATATATATATATATATATATATATATATATATATATATATATATATATATATATATATCTATCTATATATATATATATCTATCTATATATATATATATATATATATATATATATATATATATATATATATATATATATATATATGACTTCCATTTCACCGACATTTAAGACATAAACTTGTTGTGGGTTTTACTTCACCTGTGACTTGCTTTTAATAAAAAGAATTATTGTAACGTACAGTGCTGACTGTTAGAACTCCGATAGTCATGTAGGAAGTAGTGCTGTAGTGTTTCTAAATGTTGGTTTGTCTCTTTACATTTTTATGGGAAGTATCTAAAGTAGTTTGGTGAATGTTTTGTGCCATCCCAGCAGTAGTGGCAGCATATAGAGTACTGTAAGGCAAGTTAAAGGTATTTGCCCTTTTCCCCACTGTAGTGCAATCCTGGAGTTAGTATATAGGTTCATAGGTTGGTACTAGGCTATCGGCCCTAGGGTCTATACAAGCCTAGCCATAACAATTCCCTGGCTATTTCTTCCCACACTATTTACTTCCCTGGACCCCTGCCTAGCAGGGTGACTGACATGATCCCTGGGGTGAATTTTCTTTCTCCCATCCAATCATCAAGGTTCCTTTTGAAGAGGGCCAAAGAAGCACTCTGCTTGACATGTATGGGCAGTCTATTCCAGTGTCTGGGGAGTCTCTGGGTCAGGAACCTATCCCTCCAGCATGTTTTGTTTATTGTGATGACAAGGTTTAGATCCCTGGAGCGTGTGGCTCTGATGGATTGGGATTTCTTTAAGTGTAGCATGTCCAACAGCTGTGGGTTTGACATGGCCTTGTATGTTAAGCAGAGTTCACCTCTGAGTAGACTATATGCGACAGAGTATAGCTGGAGTTTTTTAAGGTGGTCAGCATAGGGCATCTGCTTTAGGCCTGTGATTCTTTTAGTAAGGTATTACTGCGGCCTTTCCAGTTGTTGCAGATGTCTTGAGAGGTACATACCAAACATGGCACTGTATTCTATAATGGGTCTAATGAGGGATGAGTACAGTGGGACAATGACCTGCTTTTTTCTGGATGAAAAGCCCTTAGTGATGAGGTGTGCCACAAAGAAGGATTTCCTGACTACTGCGGCGATGTGGTTATCAAAGGTGAGACCACTGTCCACTTGTGTCCCTAAGTCTCTTATCACACTTTCGGTGTTTTGTGCACTGCGACCTATGTGGTAATTCATGGGTACATGTTTTTTCCCAAAGGGGATAACTATATAGTTTCATAGGTTGGTGCTAGGCTATCAGCCCTAGGGCCTATACAAGCCTAGTCATAACAATATATATTATATATAATTGGGGGGCACAGCCCCCACATTGGGGGGTGGGGGGTGTAGCCTCCCCATCTAGTTTGGTTGTACATTGTCCCGTTTCTGTTAAGAGGGTAAGTAAGTACTTTTTAAGTTCTGGAAAGGGTTCGTTATTGGTGTTCTACGTGTGCTTGTTTATGTTTTAAGATTTACTATGTTTAAATTCAGCATTGTAAGCTGTCAGTGAAATGGGAGTCAGTCAAATGAGTTGTCAGTCAAATGAAATTTAGGTCAATTGGATGTCGGTCAAATGGGTGTCAGTCAAGTGAGTTTTAGGTCAAGTGAAGTAGACCCATATATATATTATGCCTGAATGTTGTAGAAAGTATTTTATTTTCATTTTTTTGTAACTGTCAAGTTCACATGACCAACTTTCTATGCCTTATCTTTTGATAACCTATTTTTTTTCCTGAGGCACAGATGTCTTGTGGCATTACATTTTTTAGCCTTTCATTTTATTCTGCTCACACAGAGACTTGTTAAAGTGCAGGAAAATCACTTTTCTACAAACCTGACTACTTGATAATGGCACATTATTCTATTTCCTGGTCCTCCAGGGAATATGTGTATGTTTTTTTTTGTTGGGGGTTGATATTACAGAAACTTCTTTATCACTTGCATTTGTTTTATAACTAATGTTATTTTTCTCCCTACTATGTGGTTCTGTAATTCTGCAGCTGAATATTACCAATTTTCTATTCCTTACCTTTGGATTGAGGTACAGATATCTTCTAGCATTATGTTTTTCCTCTTTTAATGTTATTCTGTTCATTAACTGATTTGTTAATGTACAACCTGAACACCTTTTAGTAAAAGTGACTCCTTGTTAATGACACAAGTACTACTTATGCTCTGGGCTCTGTAGGAGTTAGTAATTACTGTGTTCTTTTGCAGGAAACTGCACTGCTGAAGATTACAGCCATCAATGAATTAAGGCATGTAGCTACACATTCCTGTTCCCCTAACTGAACTTCTGATGTCTGGCAGTAAGTTCAGAGGACTAAAGTTCTGTTTCCATTGCTAAGCATGCATGGGTTTGAATCTTTCCATCTTCATTTTCCTACTATGTGACCTTGAGCAAGTCATTTAACCAGGCAGTTCTTTGGGGCAAATGGACATTTGGGCTAGACTCCCTAATGGCCTCCTGGATTGCATGCATAGCAACTTTGTATGAACATATATCCCTTAACCATTTATTCCTTTTTACAGAACACATCACAACTATTACATTACTGTTTCTATGTTACGCTTCTTCGGTCTGGTTTTATCTATTGTAACTGTAGGTTTCAGTAAGTGTCCATAGAAATGCATAGCTTTTCGGACATGCACAGGAATGCACTAATGGTGGCAGCATTTTAAACAAGCTCCCATACAACCTCTCCATGAAAAGCCTTACTAAAGGTTTTTATCCAATGTAAAGACAAACTGACATCATGATGTCTCTTTGGTTCTTACCTGTTGGCAGGAGTCTGATCATGAAATAGCTAAAAGGCTGTATATATTAATGCGTAACACATATCGTCTTTGGTGGTGGTGCTGCGGTAGCATTGTCGCCTCACAGTAAGACGCTGTCCGGTTCGATCCTCAGCTAGAGCGTCTTCTGCGTGGAGACATGCGTGAATGGGCGTACCTTCGTTGAAGGTTGTGCGTCAGGCCTGGCAAGCCGGTATGCAAAAATCAACTGCCAATCATTAGCGGACCGGTGTTCCGCTGTGGCAGCCCCTAACCAGGAAAAGCCGAAAGACACAAACAAACATATCGTCTTTGGTCAAGAGGCCTGTCATTAACAGTGTAAAGGAGAACTAAAGATTTTTTACTTCACTTCCAGGAATAACTACCGAAAAGGATGGAAGCTATTAATACAATGCAAGATGACATAAAAGCTATTAATCCAAACCACAACCCTAGACATTTCTTGCATCAAAGACACCACTTCAAACCATGAGACCCAAGTGAAATATCTTCAGGCGTTGTTATCACAACAGGAAGAAATATTGGACAACATGAGCAAGATCCATTTATAAGAAAATAACCTATCACAATACAAGAGTTCACTCCTATTTCTTGCCTGTATATCACGTTATTGAAATCTTGCTACATCGAATCACTAAAGGTCGACCTTTAGTGATCGATGTAGTAAAACATCGAATAATGTTTAAAAAAAAAAAACAAACAAAAATAAAAACTAACTAGCGTAGGCAGGGGGGCAAGCCATAATAGAAAGAGCTGATAGTCCTACCTTTATCATAAAACAATAGATTTCCCTGACAATTCATCTTTAGATGCCTTAACTTTATGAACAAAGAAATTATTTTAAATAAAGCATGTAGTTCATGATTACAGCATGACCGTTTTTCATAAAAGAAAAGCCCTTGTTCCATACTCCATGGATTTAGACTGGACAACCCCATGGAGTTACTCCAGACCCAGGTTATGGTGGATAAGACCCCCATTCAAGTTATAGCCAGTTATAGATCCCCCTCCATGGGTCATGACTCCCATGAAGCCTACTTGACCAAACTGGAGATGATCCAAATTTTACTGAACACACTGGTTATGGGGGATTTCAATTATCCCACCATCAACTGGGAAACCTATGCTAGCCCTAACTCACCAGTGCAAAAGGTCCTTGAATTTGTTAATTCAAATGCCTTAGAACAAATTATCTGTACCTGACAAGAGGAACAAACATTCTAGATCTGGTCCTCACCAACATGTCAAACAGATGCACTGCCACTACAGTCAGACCCTCATTAGTTAAAACCGACCACAAATGAGTCATCTTTGAACTGGCACTAACACCAGAAGTCACAATGGATGAAATCAGATGAAAAACCTTCACCAAGGCAAACTATACCCTCCTAGGTGAAGGTATAAATGCATTCCAAGCCCCACCCCAATCTGGAAGTGGTAACTATGCCAAAGCTTACACTAAAGCCCAGTGCAATCACTTGCATAAGTGGATAGACTTGGCTGTACCAGAAAGAATCATAGCCAGAGCTCCAAGAAAAACAAGCTAACATGGTGGATATCCAGCATCAACAAACTTTACAATAAATGCAAAAAGTTGCTGTCAAAGAAAACAAAGGCAAGACCCCAACAATGGAAAAGCACCTTCCTCAGCCTCAACAGGCAAATAAGACAACTTGTGAAATCCTCTAAAGGCTCCTTTGAGAAAAACTTAGTAACTGCAGCCAAGGATAATCATAGGGCCTTTTACCACTACGTACATAACCTAAAGGGTAGCACCCAAGCATATACAGAACTAGTGGCCAATGGTATCCCACACACTGACCCCACAGAGATAGCAAACCTGCTAGCAGATAGGTTTGGTGAAAATTTCACTCCCTTATCCTCTCCTAACTTACAGCAAACCTTCCCCCAACCCCCCACCCCACCCTACATATCTGAGGACCAGGTCCTCAAAGCCTTGTCCAAGGCAAAAAAAACACAGCCACTATGGGACCAGATGACATCTCAGTCTGTCTTCTAAACAGACTAAAGCATGAACTAGCATCACCACTAAGTACCCTTTTTAATCATAGCCTAAACACATGCTTTGTCCCTGCAAAATGGAGACCAGCAACGGTTATTCCTCTCCACAAAGGTGGCATAGCAACAGACCCAGGGAATTACAAACCCATAAGCCTGACCAGCCTTATCTGTAAGGCCACAGAACCTCATAAATAATGACATAGGTGACCTCAAAACCCTGGATCCTACCCAATTAGGCTTTGTGAAGGGCAGATCCTGCTTGTCAGACCTGGTGGATTTCTTCAAAGCTGTGACCAAGGCCATTGATGGGTTCATATTTGTGCACACGTCATACCTCAACTTGAAAAAGGCTTTCAACACAATCCCACATTCAGGCATTACCGATAAACTTAGCAAACTGAATGTAAACCCCTTCATTGTAAGATGGGTTGCCAACTGGCTCACAAACCGGACACACACTATCATAGTGGGTACTCTACATCAACTGTTACCAGCGGGATGCCACAGTGGTCCGTGCTGGTCTCTCCCCCACTATTTGGTATATATTTCTCAGAAGTTCAGGTTAAAACTAAGGTGTTGTGGCTGACCAAGTTTGCAGACGACTACAAACTAGGTGCAATCACTGAATCCCCAAATGATGTCAGTATACTCCAGGAGGGTCTGGTGTATTTATCATGGTCTCAGACTTGAATGCAAATAAATGCATCATCATTCCATTCAGCACAAACAATGTCCCTTCGCACAGTCAAATCAACAACAGTATCATAAGTACCCATGAAGTGGTAAGAGACCTGGGATCACAAGTTGACTGTGACCTTAACTTCAACCACCATGTGTCTACTGTAATAAGGAAAGCTTTCTACGTAGCATACTTGATTAGTAAAGGTATCACCTTGAGAGCAAAAGAAGTTATAACCCCCCCATACTCATCACTTATCCGGCCCATAATTTAGTATGATTCCCCATTCGTCATGTATTGTACTAAGCACCTGCAGCAATTAGAGAAACCTCAGAGGTTTCTAGCAAACAAGATCAAGGGACTCCAGCATGTGCCATACACAGACCAACTAAAGTCCCCTGTCACTATACTCTGTATCATATAGAATTTTTAGGGGAGACGTATGCCTAGCCTATAGAGCAATCCAAGACCCAAACCTAATGAACTTACTGCATATCTGTAAATCAAAGAGCACTAGAGCTACCCATTCCAGGGACCAAAATATGGCCTGTGACTTAAGTAGGGCACACTGGAGGAACAGATTCATCTCACAGTGACTGCTGCATCTTTGGAACAGGCAACCAATTCATATGAAACAGAGCACCTTTATGACATTGTTCAAGAGGAATCTGGATGGGTGGATGGGGCATGAGCAATCATCAGTAAGTGCAATCTTGGGTATTGACTAGGCTTAAAATGACCTCCAGGTCGATAGCCTAACAATCTCTTATGATTCGAGAAAAGGGATATATGGCCCACTTAAAATTCTTAGCAACCTTGAATGCCTCCAAGGGAAGCTATAGCTTCTATTTTATTATAGTAGAAGAAACACCACAGCATTTAGCTTCCAGCACAGAAGCTAAACAAACAAAAAAAAAAACATCTCAGAAATCACAGCCAACCTGGAATGGGTTGGCATCACTCTGTCAGGCATCAAGAAAAGAGAATGGCTAAAGACCCATTCCACCCCCTCAAAGATAATTCAAGAATGAAAGATCATTGCAAGAAATCTGCACAATCTGACTGAAATGCAGGCCAAGAGAGTAAAAAAACTTCTTTCAGACAGCTATCAAATAAATATTCCCCACTCATTAGTCTGGCAAACAAAACAAGTGACCTATCAGGGGGATGGGACTCCTTTGAACTAGAGACTGAAATCTTCAAAGCTGCATCTCTCAAAGCCTCATGGGATGACAAGATAACTAACTCTCAAAGTCCCCAAACAATTACAAGGCCTGACATAGAAAGCATCTGAGTTTTTATCTAGAATCACCCATGAAAATCACAAGAACGTGATCCCACTGGGGAGATTTGACTGTGGTGGACTTTCTCACCATGCCTATGTAACTAACTGTTGTGGATAAAATAGCAAGGGGGCATGGAAGTATTGTGTAGTTTAGCTGTTTAAATCTAAAGCCCAACAGAACTGAAAAGAGAATTTTAAGCAATTGTTTCCCCTAATAATACGGAGCAGGTTACATTATTTGGGGATAGTGTATAATACATAAGCTAGCAACCCAGTCGAAAGACCAAGGTAGGACTTCAACAGTCAGTAACACCAATACATCTAGAAACATACACCCTCATGTATATTCATTAAAGGATGGCAAGAGAACTGTGTCTGTCAGTTATACACAGAGAACATCCCTAGATCCTACACAAAACTACAACCAAGTGTCTCTCAATGTGAAGGGAGTTTCCACAGTATATAAAATAAGTGCTTTAAACTTTTTTTAAAACCATTAAAAGCAAAAGTAGTCTTTCTTCTAGGAATGAAATTAAAAAAGAAAAACAGTCTAGGTTTTTAAAATGCTTGCAAGGATGGGAAGTGACAAGCTCATGCAAGTCAGCCAAAAGAGGGGCATGTATATTAATTCACAACTCTCTAAATTGGGAAAAGACTCTGGAAATAAAGGACCAACAAGGAAGATGCTATATTGTAGTTATCAAACACCAATGGTACAACTTGGTATTAGGGATCTTCTATTGTCCAAATACTGATGATATCATCCCCCCTTTCACAGTTTTTCAGGAAAAAAACATTAGTCAAAAGATAAATGGGAAGACATTATCACAGGAGGAGAGTTCTATACAGTACCAGACTCCACACTAGATAGACTCTCAGGCAATCACAGAATCCAAGTCAAAGTCTTATAACTGTTGAAGTCTTTCATGAATGCGTTAGACTTATTTCATGTTTGGAGAACCCTAAACCCCACTACTAAAGAGTTTACTTTCATAGCCCCAAACAGAGGAGTTGCAAGCAGAATCAACTTCTGTCTTCTCCTCAAATCTTTAAAGAACAAGAGTTCCACACTTGACATTATTCCCACAGTTTGGTCAGATCACTCTGCCATTGAACTAGTTACAATTAAAATATAGGGTTCCCATCTCAACCACTTGGCATCTTGACCCTTACTCTTAGGCTCTACCCAACACAAAAATAAACTATAAACTTTTATTATATAGAAATATATATATTGGAAAGATAACAAGAGAGATGGTATAAAGGAATAGACTAAGTGGGAAACATTAAAAATGATTGTACAAGAAGCCTCCAAACTAAAAATTAGTGAGAAAAGAGATAAGATGCTTGCAGTTGACGAAAAAAATAAGAAAGTGGCAAAAAATATATAAAAGAAGTCAATGCAATAATAAGCCTCTAGGCCTTCAAATCATTAGAGAAAAAAAAAATTAGGAATTGGCACTATGCCATATTACATGAGAAATGGGACAGATATAAAACCTTTTTTGCCAAAAGTTTAGCAGAAAGATCCTTTGAAATGTGAATTGTAGCAATGCACAAAAGCACTGGGGAAATAACCATTAACCCATGGAAAATTAACAACTCCTTTGTCAAACACACCTTTCTTCATCATGATAAGAAAACCAAATACAAGGCAAAGGAAACCTATGCCTTCCTAAATGACCTTGAACTCATAAAACTTTCAATATCAGAAAGCAATTTCCTCTCTTGACCTATCACCAACAAGGAAATAGCTAAAGCCAACTTTTTTTAAACATCTTTATTGAATTAACACTTATGACATAGGCAAATTTACATTTATGCAAAAGTATTCAAACTGTATTAACAAATTAACATTAACAAACATTATACCTCACATATATTGCTATATATCATATAAACTAAGCAACATTACATAAATTATTCAATTTCTGCCCCCATTTTAAACAACTTTAATTGAGATCTTTAGAAAAGGGTAGGAGCAGACTACATATGAAAAATGGAAATTTTGTGAACAGTATATATACACTGGAGGGATGAGGTTTAAAAGAAGGCTGGACTTAAATGAGCTATGTAATGTGTGACTGAAAATGAATGGGTAGATTATAAGTGATGTATAATGTTTGCAACTGGAAATATCTCAGAATGGTTTGTGATGTAAAATGCTTGCAACTAGGATTGGTTTGTTTTCATTTATACAAATGTATGAATGCTTATGTTGTAAGTGATGGTTTAATAAATATGTTTCCTATTTAGCTAAAGCCATCTTGAACCTCACTTCTGGGAAAGCAGAAGGCTTGAACAGACTCCCATCAGACATTTACAAATAATTTAAGAACCATCTTTTACTCCCTTTTAAAAAGTTTTTATGAGGAATGTGAAAACATACAATGCTTCCCCAAGACTCACTAGTTGCAAAAGTCCTGATGCTTCCTATACCTAATAAAGACAGAATTACAGATCAATCGCCCTCATACAACTAGAAACTAAGGTTTTATGCAAAAATCCTAGTCAGCAGACTAAATGAGATTTTACACAAATTAGTCTCAAAATCTCACAAGGTTTTATCAAGAACAGAACTGGGATTTTAGATTTAGTAAGACTTTGGATGAATATTCAGAGTCAATGCTGGAAAAAAATAAATGCATCCACAATCTTAATCAGTTTCAAAAAGCATTTGACTCTGTGGAATGGGAGTTAATTTGGAATTTACTGCATTCTTTTAAATGAAGTTCCTTCACCGACAGATACAAGTTATTATATTCAAAACCTACAGCAAGAATCAGTACCAGTGGGATTCTATCAAACCAGCACATGGTAAAAAGGTATGATACAGGATTGCCCTCTCTCACCCTTGTTATTTATTTTAGTAACAGAAGTCTATATACTACATCTTGTTAAATCACTTGCAGCCGAGTGTATTACATGGAACTCAATCAATTGCCCAGTTCCCTCCTGGTTTGCTGATAGCTGTGTAGCCTGGATAGCTAATCTATCATGCAACATTGCAAAGGTGCTAGCTTGCTATGAGGACCTCGAATCATATGCAGAATTAGAGATTAATATCCAGAAAGCTATCAGTTTTTCCTTTTTCTAATGAATCTTGGTGAGAACTTGCCCATCTTAAAAGTCACTTGCTGTACACTGGAATCAGAATGTAACTATCTGGGCATAGGATTGACTAAAAATCCAGCCCAGATAATACAGAAAAACTGTAGACAACTAATAGATGAGCTAGCGAACAAATTCACATGCTGTCATAATTGCAGTTGTGATGTGTTTAATGTACAAAACATTTCCTTTCTGCAATTTCTTTTCAGGCCCCACTCCGTTTTCAGCCCACTTCCCCACAGTTGACTAAACCATATTACATTATCTATGATATTCTCTTGCTCAAGTGCTCTTTTACATTTGTCACCTGTGTATGTTTCACCCTTTGCATGTTTTCCCCAGTTTACTGTCTGCCAAGGAGTTCTGTAATCATCTCATGCAAAATGATGTGATTAGCTACTTTAGCAACCCTTACTGCTGCTAAAGAGGGCTCTGACCACCCATTAATAGCCACTGGCAAACTCCACAACTGTTAGACTATAAAATGCCTGTGTTTTTATGGCACAATACGTGGTTTCTTTCTGTCTGACACTTCTTGACAAGTATTTTTTTTCCTCAATCATTACAAGTTAAAGAAATTAAGGTCGACCATAATTTGATGTATGATAGATGGCTATCCATATTTTAATGCAAGTGCATTATTTTTCAAATATGTTTTCTTTATATTGTGTAGCACAGCTGACTTATACTTTATTTGAAAACATACATTAGCACTGCCACGCATTAAGCATTTTCAGTACAATGGTTTGGTGGCCAGTATGAACATAGGCAACGCCAATGAGACAAGCACAACATGGCTGTCAAATAAAGGTGCTCGATTCACAGTATGTTACACGTGTCTGCATTTTCCCTTGTACAATGTTAAAAAGGAACAGCACAAATTAAAGAAAGTCTGGACGTAATCAATTTTCACCCCCTACTGCACAGCCTTAAGAAGCATGGTATGTTGTTAATGCATTTAATATTTCAAGAAGCACTGTAGTGTACTTTGCCAGGCCCATTTTCTCCCGTTGTCTTTTCCACTGTTGCAGAACAGCTGCATCACCTTGACTCCTGTCTTTCATATACTTCAGTTATATCTTGCATGCTGTTTGGGCTGTGCTTTTAGTCTTCCTATTCACTTTGTACATCAGTTGTTTTCCATACGTGGCACTACTTACATATTTACATACGTAATGCATGAATGCCACAAACAAGGGCCCAAAGGTTAATAAACTGATAATGAAAAAATGGAGGGTTTGGTTTCCTTGTGTCAGTGTCTTTGCTTGGTAGCTTAGCAATACTCTGCCTCATGTGTACTAAGTGCTGGATTATGTGTCTAGTGTATATGGACCTGAAAATTATAAGTGCCTATTTAGTGTTTCAATAGCACATGCTTTCAGATTAAACTGGAAATAAAAATAACAGAGTCTGTTTCATATGTTTGCTTGGAGCTTCAGCCCCATCACTCCCATGGTTTATTTATTTACTTATTTACATTTGTTTACCTGGAAAGTCCAACTGGGAATTAAAACCCCTTTTCAATGGATACCCATGGAGAAAAGCTTCATAGCTACATATGCAAAGTTATCCTGATAATATCTAAAACATCTATTAAAGCAAAACTGAATTAAAAAAATCACCAAAAACTGGGGATGTGTTATAGAACAAAACAATTCCTCACCAATGGCACTAAACTTGCCCTTGCCAATGCTTTTCTTCTCCCCAGCCAGTGTTACACTTCTTTTATCCTATCCAGTCTACAATCCACTCACAAAACAAAGCTAGAGCTCTGCTACAACAAATTTGTTAGATTTGATGCTAACTAACATAACTCACACCACTGTATATCTCTAAAAATTCTCAATGGCTTGAGCTATCTCACCACCTCCTCCTCTCACAATTTCTCTTCTGTCACTTCATAATAAATAAACTTACCTTCTGTCCTTCCATTGCTCCACTCCTTACTTCCTATACACCCAACTGCTCACTCCATAGCTCTGACCAACTTCTGTTAGAAATCTACAAGCTCAAAAAAATCCCTCGGTCATTCTCTATACAGCTATACTGTTGCTCTAGCCTGGAACAAAATATCTCTAACCACTCAATCCATCCCAAACAGTCTCGGCTTCAAGAAAACCTTAAGGGAAAACTCCTTAACTCCTGGGCCTGCCTCTGTCTTAGTACCTCCTAACCTCCCAGTCACCTACTTTTCACTTCTCTACCTCTTCCTTTAATTTTCACTCCCTGATCCCCCCTTCTACCCAACTTCTACCCACTATTTCACTTCTTCTGTGCTACCCACTTCCCCATAATCACTCCTAATCTTCCATCTCCCCTCCCATCCCCCAGCAAGTCATCCTCTCACACCCATGTCCCTCCACTCTTCCCCTTTACTCGCATCCTTTTTCTCCTTTTCCACTGCCTACATCCTTTTTTTCTTCTCCTCAACTCCTCTCATCTGTTTGTACAACTCTGCAGATAGTTCTACTCTCCTTTGAAATCTTTTCTGCTGCTGCAACTAATTACTAAACCTCATAATTTTCCCTGATAACTTTCCCTGTCTTCCTACTTCACTACTAAATCTTGTATTCATACTCACACCATGTTTTTAACATCACTGTGTTTAATCTGTCTTTGCTTGTTAATTATGGAAATTTTTAAACATTATTGTCATTATTTTTATATTTTATATTTTTAATTTTTATTGTTTATTATTCTTATTCATTATTTTTTTTTTTTGTTTTGCTGGAGTTTTTCTACCCGGGCCTCCGCTGAGAAGGGGCTCATGCCCACTCTGAGCTATCCCGGGTAACAAATGTCAAAATAAATATAATAAAATATAAATGTTTCTATGAGAGACAACTCAAGATTTAAACAATTAACTGCACTGTGCAATACTCATATATCAATGTGAGTCTTTTATACCAAATTAATAGAAAGATCGTTTTGGTGGTTGCACTGTACAAAACAGTCACTTTAAAGGGATTTTTTACAAGACTGCTCTGTCACAGGTACTAGGTGAGCAAATTGATGTAACTAAGGAAATGAATCTGTTTTAAAAAAGAAACATCTTTATTAAATTATCACGCATGACATAGACAATCTTAAATTTATATAAATGAAAATAAACCATACTGACAGAATTTCAGTTACAAACATTATACATTACAAATCATGCTGGGCAGGATAGTTGGCATAATGGTTAAGGTGCAGAGTTTGAGTCTCACATGAGGTAATTGGCTAGGCTTAAAATGGCCCATAAGGGCAGTTAGTCTAGTAAAGATCTATGAACTTATGACACAACTGTAGCTGCAAACATTATACATCACTTATAATATAGCCAGTCATTGTCAGTCAAACATTACAAAGCTCATTCAAATCCTGCCTTTTTAAAACTTGTTCCTCCTCTGCATGTATTGATCCCACGGTTACCAATTTTTCCTAGGCACTTTGCTCCTACACTTTTTTAACGAGGTTTAAAGGAAGGGAGAGTTTGAATGTTTGCAATTACAATTGTGTCAATATGGTTTGTGATATATAATGTTTGCAACTAAAATTATGTCAATGTGGTTTGTTTTTATTTGTATAAATGTGATTGCCTATGTCATATGTGATAATTTAATAAAGATGTTTCTTGTTTAAAAAAGTTACTTAGCTGCAGATCTTTCTCCATTATATGCACACACTCATATGCTTGTATACATACATTTAAGATATGTGCTACACATGTATTTCATCGATTGATAAAAATTCAGATAGATAGGTAAGATATGTCTGAATTTTCTTTCCTAATGTTTAAAAGAAAGGGCATAT